>NC_135232.1:885198163-885498788 GCF_051348905.1 Ranitomeya variabilis | reverse complement strand
AGGTGTAATCTTCAAACTTTTATAGATAACAACTACAGGAATGCCTGTCACAAATAAGAATATGATGAAGAAGTAGAATATGAAGAATAATAATAGTTGAATAAAAAGAATATGAAGAATGTAACAAAAAAGAATAATAGGAAGAAGGTGAAGAAGAAGATGAATAAGGTGAAGAAGAAGGTGATGTAAAAGATGCTGCTGCTGAGGATGATGAAGAAGAAAGTGTTGGAGAAGTAAAAAAGAAGGTGAAGAGCATGGAATTAGTGAAACATCAATATCCGACAAAATATAAAAAATCTTAACATAGTCAATATCTTTGTAACTCCGAACGTCTTACAAAAAAAAAAATTAATTCCTGCTATTCCATTTGATTGGGCTAAACCTCTATGTGTTTAATGTCTCCTCCATGTCCCCCAATACATCCTACATTATTCTTAGTTGTTTTCCTTCATGTAGAATGAACCTACAAGGAAAGAAAGGGTTTATTTTAATTCTGATATTTTGGTCCCATTGACTTGCATTGGTAGGGTATCGGTATCGGCGATATCCGATATTTTTTTAATATCGGCGGATCCAATCCGATACCGATACTTTTCAATATCGGAAGGGATCGCTCAACACTAATCCTGAGACAAACTTTTACTTGTGTTATCATGTGCAGTAGTCTGCGTAATACTGTTCTATAATCTGGGATAATCATTGGTCACAATTAAAACTGCTGGCATTAGGGCCTACTTGATATGCTTACTGGTCAGCAAAGGAGCTTAGCAAAAGGCTACAGTTGAGATTATGGTAATGCTACCTGTAACCTTTAGATGGTTTCTACAGCCAGTCATATATAGTAGATATCACACAATCTCCCCCAAAATATGGAAATTTATGTTAAAATTCAACATGCCCAGTCTTTTTTTCTCTCCCCTACACATTACATGTTGTCGAATCACAGCAGGTTCAACTGTCTATAATGTGTATGGACAAAATAATGACAGCCTTTTTTGTGTGGAACTGATCTGACTGGTAAGGGCTTGCTCCCACTTGTGATCCTATGCTTCTGTTCTTAGCGGCATTGTTTTCCTGCTCCGATCGCGAACGGACAAGAAAAAAATCACTGCATGCTGCGATTGCATGCCAAATTTGGATCACAAGCATCTATACAAGTGTATGGGTGCGTGTGAAACATCACACTGCATCTGGATGTCACCCGAGTGCAGTGCAATTCCTACCGATGCCGGCTGCCCTGAAGCATAGTCCTTCTCTATGATGAGGAACATGTTTGTGCTTCGGAGCTGCCTGTGGACAGGTATTTCCTTGGTTTTCCAGGCCTAGGGCACCAAGATAAGATTCTACCTACAGTCCTGCCCCAGAGCACAGGCATATCATTAACTAAAAACTCCTAACACTGATTACACAAGAAACACAAGATGGATTTCTTCACCTCAGGAATCGTTTAATCAGTATAAGAGCACCAACCTGACACTGTCTCTAGTTTACTTAGAAAAATCCTGCTGTCAGGTTCGCTTTAATTTCTCCATCTCCTCTGCAGTTGTGCTGCGACACTCTCATGCGAGAGGATCAGAACACAGAGCACTCAGCTCCCATTCGCAGCAGAGCTGTGGTCAAGTGTAATTAGCATATCACATAGTGATAGTGTCATCAGCATGTCGCATAGTGATACACAATATACTCCATACAATATGATGGCTTGCACACAGCTCTCCATACAGTGTAATGGCCCTCCATACAGTATAATGGCCCCTGAACCTCTCCACACAGTATAATGACCCCCCACACCTCTTCACACAGTATAGTGGCCTCAACACAATCTTCCACACAATATGATGGCCCCAACACAACCCTCCACAAAATATAATGGCCCCCACACAGCCCTCCAAATAGAATAATGACACTCACATGGGCCTCCAAACAGTAAAATACCCACTTCACATAGCCCTGTAAACAGTGTAAAGGCCCCCACATATCCCTGAAAACAGTATGCTTGCCCCTGCTGATCCTCCAAACAATATATTGGCCACCCATATATCCCTGCAAACAGTACGATGGCCCAAACATAGTCCTGCAAACAGTATAATGGCCTCCACTAGCCCTCCAAACAGTATAATGTCCCCGCCATATAGCTCTGCAAACAGTACAATGCCCCCATATAGCTTTGGAAACAGTATAATGTCCCACACATAGCACAGTGTCCAGCGCTTGGAGCGGATACCAGGAGACAGGCAGTACACCAGGCAACATGGAAGGTACCTTAGGAGGGCAACAACACAGCAGCAAGGAGGAACAGGAGGAGCAGTGCCAGAACCTTGCAAAATGACCTCCAGCAGGCCACTGACATACATGTGTCTGCTCAAACTGTCAGAAACAGACTCCATGAGAGTGGTATGAGGGCCCAATGTCTACAATTGGGTATTGTGCTTACAGCCCAACACTGTGTAGGGTGATTGGCATTTTCCAGAGAACACCAAGATTTGCCGATTCAAAATTAGCACCCTGTGCTCTTCACAGATGAGAGCAAGTTCACACTGAGCACATGTGACAGATGTGACAGAGTCTGGAGACACCGTGGAGAACGTTCTCCTGCCTGCAACATTCTCCAACAAGACCAGTTAGACCATGCGTAAGTAATGGTGTGAGGAGGCATTTCTGTGGAGGGCCGCACAGCCCTCCATGTGCTAGCCAGAGATACTCTGACTGCCATTAGGTACAGAGATGAGATATTCAAGCCCATTGTAAGACCATATGCAGGTGCACTGGGCACTGAGTTCCTTCTGATGCATGACAGTGCTATTCCTTGTGTGGCTGAAGTGTGTTAGTAGTTCCTACATGATGAAGGCATTGATGCTATGGACTGGCCTGCCTGTTCCCCAGATGTGAATTCAATCGAGCATATCTGGGATATCATGTCTCGTTCCATCCACCAACACCATGCTACACCACAGACTGCTCAGGAGTTGACTGATGCTTTAATCCAGATCTGGGAGGAGATCCCTTAGGAGAACATCCAACACCTCATCAGGAGCATGCCCAGGTGATATAAGGAGGTCATACAGGCACATGGAGGCCACACACTACTTGTCTTGAGGCATTTCCACTGAAGTTAAATTAGCCTGTAACTTGATTTTCCACTTTAATTTTGAGTATCATTCCAAATTCAAACCTTCATGGGATATTAATTTTGATTTACATTGATCATTTTTATGTTCTCAACGCATTGCATTATGTAATGAATAAAGATTTGCAACTGGAATATTTAATTCAGTGCATTTTCTTCAGAGTTAATTTTCTTTAAAGTTCCTCAAGTGCATTTTCTTCAAAGTGCTTTGCAGTTAATCATGGCAGTAATCTAAACTCATCTTTATTCTTGTAATACAGGTACAGTGGGTACGGAAAGTATTGAGACCCCTTTAATTTTTTCACTCTTTGTTTCATTGCAGTCATTTGGTAAATTGAAAAAAAGTTTATTTTTTTCTCTCATTAACCCCTTCACCCCCAAGGGTGGTTTGCACGTTAATGACCGGGCCAATTTTTACAATTCTGACCACTGTCCCTTTATGAGGTTATAACTCTGGAACGCTTCAACGGATCTTGGCGATTCTGACATTGTTTTCTCGTGACCTATTGTACTTCATGATAGTGGTAAAATTTCTTTGATATTACCTGCGTTTATTTGCAAAAAAAATGGAAATTTGGCGAAAATTTTTGAAAATTTTGCAATTTTCCAACTTTGAATTTTTATGCCCTTAAATCACAGAGATATGTCACACAAAATACTTAATAAGTAACATTTCCCACATGTCTACTTTACATCAGCACAATTTTGGAACCAACATTTTTTTTTGTTAGGGAGTTATAAGGGTTAAAAGTTGACCAGCAATTTCTCATTTTTACAACACCATTTTTTTGGGGGACCACATCACATTTGAAGTCATTTTGAGGGGTCTATATGATAGAAAATACCCAAGTGTGACACCATTCTAAAAACTGCACCCCTCAAGGTGCTCAAAACCATACTCAAGAAGTTTATTAACCCTTCTGGTGCTTCACAGGAATTTTTGGAATGTTTAAATAAAAATGAACATTTAACTTTTTTTCACAAAAAATTTACTTCAGCTCCAATTTGTTTTATTTTACCAAGGGTAACAGGAGAAAATGGACCCCAAAAGTTGTTGTACAATTTGTCCTGAGTACGCCGATACCCCATATGTGGGGGTAAACCACTGTTTGGGCGCATGACAGAGCTCGGAAGCGAAGGAGCGCCATTTGACTTTTCAATGCAAAATTGACTGGAATTGAGATGGGACGCCATGTTGCGTTTGGGGAGCCCCTGATGTGCCTAAACATTGAAACCCCCCACAAGTGACACCATTTTGGAAAGTAGACCCCCTAAGGAACTTATCTAGAGGTGTGGTGAGCACTTTGACCCACCAAGTGCTTCACAGAAGTTTATAATGCAGAACCGTAAAAATAAAAAATCATATTTTTTCACAAAAATTATTTTTCACCCCCAATTTTTTATTTTCCCAAGGGTAAGAGAAGAAATTGGACCCCAAAAGTTGTTGCACAATTTGTCCTGAGTACGCTGATACCCCATATGTGGGGATAAACCACTGTTTGGGCGCATGGGAGACCTCAGAAGGGAAGGAGCGCCGTTTGACTTTTCAATGCAAAATTGACAGGAATTGAGATGGGACGCTATGTTGCGTTTGGAGAGCCACTGATGTGCCTAAACATTGAAACCCCCCACAAGTGACACCATTTTGGAAAGTAGACCCCCTAAGGAACTTATCTAGATGTGTTTTGAGTGCTTTGACCCACCAAGGGCTTCACAGAAGTTAATAATGCAGAGCCGTAAAAATAAAACAAAAATTTTTTCCCACAAAAATTATTTTTTTAGCCCCCAGTTTTGTATTTTCCCGAGGGTAGCAGGAGAAATTGGACCCCAAAATTTGTTGTCCAATTTGTCCTGAGTGCGCTGACACCCCATATGTGGGGGGAACCACCGTTTGGACGCATGGAAGGGCTCGGAATTGAAGGAGCGCCATTTGGAATGCAGACTTAGATGGAATGGTCTGCAGGCGTCACATTGCGTTTGCAGAGCCCCTAATGTACCTAAACAGTAGAAGCCCCGCACAAGTGACCCCATTTTGGAAACTAGACCCCCCAAGGAACTTATCTAGATGTGTTGTAAGAACTTTGAACCCCCAAGTGTTTCACTACAGTTTATAACGCAGAGCCGTGAAAATAAAAAATCTTTTTTTTTTCCCACAAAAATTATTTTTTAGCCCCCAGTTTTGTATTTTCCCAGGGGTAACAGGAGAAATTGGACCACAAAGGTTGTTGTCCTATTTGTCCTGAGTACGCTGATACCCCATATGTTGGGGTAAACCCCTGTTTGGGCACACGGGAGAGCTCGGAAGGGAAGGAGCACTGTTTTACTTTTTCAACGCAGAATTTGCTGGAATTGAGATCGGACGCCATGTCGCGTTTGGAGAGCCCCTGATGTGCCGAAACAGTGGAAACCCCCCAATTATAACTGAAACCCTAATCCAAACACACCCCTAACCCTAATCCCAACAGTAACCCTAACCACACCTCTAACCCTGACACACCCCTAACCCTAATCCCAACCCTATTCCCAACCGTAAATGTAATCTAAACCCTAACCGTAACTTTAGCCCCAACCCTAACCCTAACTTTAGCCCCAACCCTAACTGTAGCCTTAACCCTAGCCCCAACCCTAGCCCTAACCCTAACCCTAATGGGAAAATGGAAATAAATACATTTTTTTTATTTCTCCCTAACTAAGGGGGTGATGAAGGGGGGTTTGATTTACTTTTATAGCGGGTTTTTTAGCGGATTTTTATGATTGGCAGCCGTCACACACTGAAAGACGCTTTTTATTGCAAAAAAATATTTTTTGCGTTACCACATTTTGAGAGCTATAATTTTTCCATATTTGAGTCCACAGAGTCATGTGAGGTCTTGTTTTTTGCGGGACGAGTTGACGTTTTTATTGGTAACTTTTTGGGCACGTCACATTTTTTGATCGCTTTTTATTCCGATTTTTGTGAGGCAGAATGACCAAAAACCAGCTATTCATGAATTTCTTTTGGGAGAGGCGTTTATACTGTTCCACGTTTGGTAAAATTGATAAAGCAGTTTTATTCTTCGGGTCAGTACGATTACAGTGATACCTCATTTATATTTTTTTTTATGTTTTGGCGCTTTTATACGATAAAAACTATTTTATGGAAAAAATAATTATTTTTGCATCGCTTTATTCTCAGGACTATAACTTTTTTATTTTTTTGCTGATCATGCTGTATTGCAGCTTGTTATTTGCGGGACAAGATGATGCTTTCAGCGGTACCATGGTTATTTATATCTGTCTTTTTGATCGCGTGTTATTCCACTTTTTGTTCGGCGGTATGATAATAAAGCGTTGTTTTTTGCCTCGTTTTTTTTTTTTTTCTTACGGTGTTTACTGAAGGGGTTTAACTAGTAGGCCAGTTTTATAGGTCGGGTCGTTACGGACGCGGCGATACTAAATATGTGTACTTTTATTGTTTTTTTTTTTTATTTAGATAAAGAAATGTATTTATGGGAATAATATTTTTTTTTTTTTTCATTATTTTGGAATATTTTTTTTTATTTTTTTATACACATTTGGAAAAATTTTTTTTTACTTTTTTACTTTGCCCCAGGGGGGGACAATACAGATCGGTGATCTGCCAGTTTGCATAGCACTCTGACAGATCACCGATCTGAGAGAAGTGCAGGCTGCTTCACAGTGCCTGCTCTGAGCAGGCTTCTGTGAAGCCACCTCCCTCCCTGCAGCACCCGGATCCGCGGCCATCTTGGATCCGGGTCTGGAGCAGGCAGGGAGGGAGGTAAGACCCTCGCAGCAACGCGATCACATCGCGTTGCTGCGGGGGGCTCAGGGAAGCCCGCAGGGAGCCCCCTCCCTGCGCGATGCTTCCCTGCACCGCCGGCACATCGTGATCATGTTTGATCGCGGTGTGCCGGGGGTTAATGTGCCGGGAGCGGTCCATGACCGCTCCTGGCACATAGTGCCGGATGTCAGCTGCGATAGGCAGCTGGCACCCGGCCGCGATCGGCCGCGCTCCCCCCGTGAGCGCCGCCGATCGCGCTGGACGTACTATTCCGTCCTTGGGAATTAGGGCCCACCCCACATGGACGGAATAGTATGTCCAATGGCAGAAAGGGGTTAATATACACTCTGCACCCCATCTTGATTGAAAAAATCTGAAATTTAGTAAATTTTGCAAATTTAATAAAAAATAAAAAACTGAAATATCACATGGTGATAAGTTTTCAGACCCTTTGCTCAGTATTGAGTATAAGCACCCTTTTGAGCTAGTAAAGCCATGAGTCTTCTTGGGAATAATGCAACAAGTTTTTAACACCTGGATTTGGGGATCCTCTGCCATTCTTACTTGCAAATCCTCTCCAGTTCCATCAGGTTGGATGGTGAACGTTGGTGGACAGCCATTTTCAGGTCTCTCCAGAGATGCTCAATTGGGGTTAGGTCAGGGCTCTGGCTGGGCCAGTCAAGAATGGTCACATAGTTGTTCTGAAGCCACTCCTTTGTTATTTTAGCTGTGTGCTTAGGGTCCTTGTCTTGTTGCAAGGTGAACCTTCGGGCAAGTCTGAGGTTCAGAGCACTCTGGAAGAGGTTTTCATCCAGGCTATCTCTGTACTTAGGAACATTCATGTTTCCTTCAAAGACAATCAGTCATCCTGTCCCTGCATCTGGAAAACACCCCCGAAGCATGATGCTGCCACCACCATGTTTCACTGTTGGGATTGTATTGGGCAGATGATGAGCAGTGCCTGTTTTTTCCACAAATACCGCTTAGAATTATCACTATAAAGTCTATCTTCGTCTCATCAGACCAGAGAATCTTATTTCTCATAGTCTGGGATTCCTTCATGTGTTTTATAGCAAACTGTATGTGGGCTTTCATATGTCTTGCACTGAGGAGAGGCTTCCGTCTGGCCACTCTGTCATGTCATAAAGGCCCGACTGATAGAGGGCTGCAGTGATAGTTGACTTTGTGGAACTTTCTCCCATCTCCCTACTTCATCACTGGAGCTCATCCACAGTGATTTTGGAGTTCTTCTTTACCGCTCTCACCAAGGCTCGACTCCCACGATTGCTCAGTTTGGCAGGACAGCCAGTTCTAGGAAGACTTCTGGTGGTACCAAACGTCTTCCGTTTAAGGATTATGGAGGCCACTGTGCTCTTAGGAAGCTTGAGTACTGCAGAAATCCTGCTGTAACCTTGGCCAGATCTGTGCCTTGCCACAGTTCTGTCTCTGAGCTCCTTAGCCAGTTCCTTTAACCTCTTGATTCTCATTTGGTCTGACATGCAATTTGAGCTGTGAGGGCTTATATACACAGGTGTGTGCTTTTCCAAATCAAATCCTATCAGTTTATTTAAACACAACTGGACTCCAATGAAGGAATAGAACCATCTCAAGGATCACAAGGAAATGGACAGCATGTGACTTAAATATGATCAAACAATCATATGATCAAAGGGTCTGAATACTTATGACCATGTGATATTTCAGTTTTTCCTTTTTATCAAATTTGCAAAAAAAAATCTACATTTCTGTTTTTTTTCAGTCAAGATGGGGTGCAGAGTGTACATTAATGTGGAAAAAGTGAACTTTTTTGAATTTACCAAATGGCTGCAATGAAAGAAAAATTTAAAATTTTAAAGGGGTCTGAATACTTTCCGTACCCACTGTATATACTTCATTCATCTGCTGCATATATTCTGCAACCTCATTTTCATCTCTGCAAGCATATTTTAATGGTATACACTGTGTGCAGAATTATTAGGCAAGTTGTATTTTAGAGGATTATTTTTATTATTAACAACTATGTTCTCAATCAACCCAAAAGACTCATAAATATCAAAGCTTAATATTTTTGGAAGTTGGAGTGGGTTTTTTTAGATTAGGCTATCTTACAAGGATATCTGTTTGTGCAGGTAACTATGAGGACGGCGTCACACTAGGCGTGGGGAAATACGGTTCGTATTTTACAGGCGTAATACGCACAAATGATCCCAAAACAGTGTTCCGTATGTCATCCATAGGCAGGGTGTGTCTGCGTAGTTTACGCATGTTAACCTCCGTATGTAATCCGTATGGCATCCGTACTGCGTTTTTTTCACGCAACCTTACAAAATGGAAATTTTAATGGTTTTGAGGCCTGAATAGAATTTAAATCATCAGCATAATCCTAATTTAACCCCTTAATCCCATATGACGTACTATCCCATCAAGGTGACCTGGGACTTAATTCCCAGTGACGGGATAGTACGTCAGCGCGACGCCGTGAGCGCGGCCGATCGCGGCCGGGTGTCAGCTGACTATCGCAGCTGACATCCGGCACTATGTGCCAGGAGCGGTCACGGACCGCCCCCGGCACATTAACCCCCTGCACACTGCGATCAAACATGATCGCAGTGTACCGGCGGAACAGGGAAGCATCGCACAGGGAGGGGGCTCCCTGCGTGCTTCCCTGAGACGATCGGTACAAGGCGATGTACTCACCTTGTACCGAGCGTCTCCTCCCTGCAGTCCCCGGATCCAAAATGGCTGCAGGGCTGCATCTGGGTACTGCAGGGAGTACTTCCGGGTCCACATCAGGTGCTGGTAAGCCTGCAGCGCTGTCAGTCAGATCGCTGATCTGACAGAGTGCTGTGCAAACTGTCAGATCAGCCATCTGTGATGTCCCCCCCTGGGACAAAATAAAAAAGTGAAAAAAAAAAATTTCCACATGTGTAAAAAAAAAATAAAAAATCCTAAATAAAGAAAAAAAAATATATATATTATTCCCATAAATACATTTCTTTATCTAAATAAAAAAACAATAAAAGTACACATATTTAGTATCACCGCGTCCGTAACGACCCGACCTATAAAACTGTCACACTGGTTAACCCCTTCAGTGAACACCGTAAGAAAAAAAAAAAAACGAGCTATAAAACAAAGCTTTATTATCATACCGCTGAACAAAAAGTGGAATAACACGCGATCAAAAAGATGGATATAAATACCCATGGTAACGCTGAAAACGTCATCTTGTCCCGCAAAAAACAAGCTGCCACACAGCATCATAAGCAAAAAAATATAAAAGTTATAGTCCTCAGAATAAAGTGATGCCAAAAAAATAATTTTTTCTATAAAATAGCTTTTATCGTATAAAAGCGCCAAAACATAAAAAAATGATATAAATGAGATATCGCTGTAATCGTACTGACCCGGCGAATAAAACTGCTTTATCAATTTTACCAAACGTGGAATGGTATAAACGCCTCCCCCAAAAGTAATTCATGAATAGCTGGTTTTTGGTCATTCTGCCTCACAAAAATCAGAATAAAAAGCGATCAAAAAATGTCATGTGCCCGAAAATGATACCAATAAAAACGTCAACTCGTCCTGCAAAAAACAAGACCTCACATGACTCTGTGGACCAAAATATGGAAAAATTATAGGTCTCAAAATGTGGAGACGCAAAAACTTTTATGCTATAAAAAGCATCTTAAAGTGTGTGACAGCTGCCAATCATAAAAATCCGATATAAAAAAACGCTATAAAAGTAAATCAAACCCCCCTTCATCACCACCTTAGTTAGGGAAAAATAATAAAATTAAAAAAAACGTATTTATTTCCATTTTCCCATTAGGATTAGGGCTAGGGTTAGGGTTAGGGCTAGGGTTAGGGCTAGGGTTAAGGCTAGGGCTAGGGTTAGGGCTAGGGTTAGGGTTAGGGCTAGGGCTAGGGTTAGGTCTAGGGCTAGGGTTATTGTTAGGGCTAGGGTTAGGGCTAGGGTTAGGGCTAGGGTTGGAGCTAAAGTTAGGGTTAGGGTTGGGGCTAAAGTTTGGGTTAGGGTTGGGGCTAAAGTTAGGGTTAAGGTGGGGGCTAAAGTTAGGGTTAAGGTTTGGATTACATTTACGGTTGGGATTAGGGTTAGGGGGTGTCAGGGTTAAAGGTGTGGTTAGGGTTACCGTTGGGATTAGGGTTAGGGGTGTGTTTGGATTAGGGTTTCAGGTAGAATTGGGGAGTTTCCACTGTTCAGGCACATCTCTCCAGCTCTCCAAACGCGACATGGCGTCTGATCTCAATTCCAGCCAATTCTGCGTTGAAAAAGTAAAACAGTGCTCCTTCCCTTCCGAGCTCTCCCGTGTGCCCAAACAGGGGTTTACCCCAACATATGGGGTATCAGCGTACTCGGAACAAATTGGACAACAACTTTTGGGGTCCAAGTTCTCTTGTTATCCTTGGGAAAATAAAAATTTGGGGGGCTAAAAATCATTTTTGTGGGAAAAAAAAGGATTTTTTATTTTCACGGCTCTGCGTTGTAAACTGTAGTGAAACACTTGGGGGTTCAAAGTTCTCACAACATATCTAGATAAGTTCCTTGGGAGGTCTAGTTTCCAATATGGGGTCACTTCTGGGGGGTTTCTACTGTTTGGGTACATCAGGGGCTCTACAAATGCAACGTGACGCCTGCAGACCAATCCATCTAAGTCTGCATTCCAAATGGCGCTCCTTCACTTCCGAGCTCTGACATGCACCCAAACAGTGGTTCCCCCCACATATGGGGTATCAGCGTACTCAGGACAAATTGGACAACAACTTTTGGGGTCCAATTTATCCTGTTACACTTGTGAAAATAAAAAACTGGGGGCTAATAAATCATTTTTGTGAAAAAAAGAATTTTTATTTTCACGGCTCTGCGTTATAAACTGTAGTGAAACACTTGGGGGTTCAAAGCTCTCAAAACACATCTAGATAAGTGTTATGATCCTTAGTGGCTGAGGATCACAGAACTGACGAGCTAAGTAACTGAACATAGAACGAGCTCTAGAGAGGTAGTAACTGGACTGACCGCAATCCTGATCCTAACCAAACACACTAAAGGTAGCCGGTGAACGTGCCTGAATTCCTAGACGTCACGACGCAGCCTGAGAAACTAGCTACCCCTAGAGATAGAAAGTAAGACCTCACTTGCCTCAGAGAAATAACCTCAAAGATATAGAAAGCCCCCAACAAATAATAACGGTGAGGTAAGGGGAAAATACATACGTAGAAATGAAAACAGATTCAGCAAATGAGGCCCGCTAGTACTAGATAGCAGAAGACAGATAGGAAACTGTGCGGTCAGTAGAAAACCCTATACAAAATATCCACGCTGAGAATTCAAGAACCCCCACACCAACTAACGGTGTGAGGGGAGAAACTCAGCCCTCTAGAGCTACCAGCAAGCGAGGAATTCACATATTAGCAAGCTGGACAAGGACAGATAATAAATCAAGAAACATATTGAACACTGATGATCAAAAAATGAACAAACAGAAACTTAGCTTCTCATGGAGAGACTGATAACGAAGGTAGTCAGGAGAGATCAAAATAGCACTGAATACATCGACAGCAGGCAACAACTGAAAGTCCAGGTGAGCTAAATAGGAAACCAACTAGCAGATAACGAGACAGCTGATCCCAGCCACAGACCTGCAGAATGACAAAAAGAGCCACCAGAGGGAGCCCAAAGATAGCACTCACACAGTACCACTTGTGACCACAAGAGGGAGCCCAAAAACAGAGTTCACAACAGATAAGTTCCTTAGGGGGTCTACTTTCCAAAATGGTGTCACTTGTGGGGGTTTTTAATTTTTAGGCACATCAGGGGCTCTCCAAACGCGACATGGTGTCCCATCTCAATTCCAGTCAATTTTGCATTGAAAAGTCAAATGGCGCTCCTTCCCTTCCGAGCTCTGCCATGCACCCAAACAGTCGTTTACCCCCACATGTGGGTTATCAGCGTACTCAGGACAAATTGCACAACAACGTTTGGGGTACAACTTCTTCTCTTACTCTCGGGAAAATAAAAAATTGGGGGCAAAAAGATCATTTTTGTGAAAAAATATGATTTTTTTATTTTTACGGCTCTGCATTATAAACTTCTGTGAAGCATTTGTTGGGTCAAAGTGCTCACCACACATCTAGATAAGTTCCTTAAGGGGTCTACTTTCCAAAATGGTGTCACTTGTGGGGGGTTTCAATGTTTAGGCACATCAGGGGCTCTCCAAACGCAGCATGGCGTCCCATCTCAATTCCAGTCAATTTTGCATTGAAAAGTCAAATGGCGCTCCTTTCCTTCCGAGCTCTGCCATGCACCCAAACAGTGGTTTACCCCCACATATGGGGTATCAGCGTACTCAGGACAAATTGTGCGACAACTTTTGGGGTCCATTTTGTCCTGTTACCCTTGGTAAAATAAGACAAATTGGAGCTGAAATAAATTTTGTGTGAAAAAAAGTTAAATGTTCATTTTTATTTAAACATTCAAAAAATTCCTGTAAAACACCTGAAGGGTTAATAAAGTTATTGAATGTGGTTTTGAGCACCTTGAGGGGTGCAGTTTTTAGAATGGTGTCACACTTGGGTATTTTCTATCATATAGACCCCTCAAAATGACTTCAAATGAGATGTGGTCCCTAAAAAAAACTGGTGTTGTAAAAATGAGAAATTGCTGGTCAACTTTTAACCCTTATAACTCCCTAACAAAAAAAATGTGGTTCCAAAATTGTGCTGATGTAAAGTAGACATGTGGGAAATGTTACTTATTAAGTATTTTGCATGACATATCTCTGTGATTTAAGGACATAAACATTCAAAGTTGGAAAATTGCAAAATTTTCAAAATTTTTGCCAAATTTCCATTTTTTTCACAAATAAACGCAAGTTATGTCAAATAAATTTTACCACTATCATGAAGTACAATATGTAATGAGAAAACAATCGCCAAGATCCGTTGAAGCGTTCCAGAGTTATAACCTCATAAAGGGACAGTGGTCAGAATTGTAAAAATTGGCCCGGTCATTAACGTGCAAACCACCCTCGGGGCTTAAGGGGTTAAGGCCTGTACAACAGCTGAAACCCTCCCCTATGGCCATTCTGTTGCTGTACTTGCGTAGGTGTTTTGGTGGTACTTGGGCAACATGTGTGACCTTCTGCAATTCACACCAACTCAGCGGGTGTTATTTAATTGGATCTTGTCACGCCTCTTTGGCCAGCCATACCCTATGACAGTTGATCTGCAAAGGAGGAGAAGAAAAATGTGGGTGCATCCACTTTTGCGGCAATGCCTCACTAATGGGCATTTTCACAGGCTCTATTCAGCTCTGCGGACACATCCGGACAAATTCTTCCAGTACTGTTGCATGACAATACCCACCTTTGATATCTTGTTGGAGACAGTACGTCCAGGAATTACGTATCAGGATACCAGGATGCGGAAATGTATATCTGCAGAGGAGCGTCTTCTCCTTACCTTACGGTATGTATTCACCATCCTCACATACTGTATGTTGATGATGTTTTTTGTACTATTTTTTTTATAGCATCTTATTTAAATTATATTAATACATTTTTACTGAATCCTATACAAATATGTAGTAAATGGTAAATGATAGTATCCAGTGTAAATTTATGAAGGTACACTGGTCTCCTGCCTTTTTATATTCTCATATTACTTTGGTTTACTAGGGTTTTTGAAAAGCATTGTAACATAGCTAATTTTTTTTTGTTTTTGTGTGCTTTCAGATTCCTGTCAACTGGATTATCTTATGCGGGAATACATCTTGAATTTCTCATAGGGAGGTCCACTATTTCAGGCATTGTGCGTAATACATGTGTTCAAATATGGGACAAACTACATGAACTTGTGATGCCAGAGCCCAAAATGGAGGATTGCCTGAAAATAGCCCGTGGATTTTCTGACTGTTGTCAATTTCCGCACTGTATTGAAGCCCTGGATGGTTAACATATCAGGGTGCGTAAGCCGCTGAACTCGGGCACCCAATTCTATAATTATAAGCAGTTTTTCTCTGTAGTTCTGTTAGCTGTAGTTGACAGTTACTACAGGTTTATAATTGTAGATATTGAGGCCTATGGGTGAATTGGAGACTGTAGATTCTTCAATGTGTTCATTATGGGTCGGCGGCTACGTGAAATCTTTTTGGACCTCCCACCACCACGACAACTCCCAGGCTCCAATGCTGAAGCAGTCCCATATGTACTTGTGGCAGATGAGGCCTTCCAATTGACTAGGCATGTAATGAGGCCTTATCCCCGGCGCAACCTGGACCACCGGCAGTGTGTCTTTAATGTCAGACTTTCACGGGCACGGCGACTGGTTGAGTGCGCCTTTGGCATTATGACATCGAAATGGCATGTTCTCCAGTCTGCCATTCAGCTGAGTGAGGCAAATGTTAATGAAGTCATAAAAGCTTGTGTTGTTCTACACAACTTCACAAGAATTCATGAGTGCTCCTCAGCTGACAGTGGTGAAGGCATGTTGGCTAATGTAGGTAGGCCTACAACACAAGTCCTTCCTCAGCGGCATCTCCTTTCTGGCATAAAAGTTAGGGATATTTTGACAAATTATTTTGTTTCTCCTCAGGGAGCTACTCCCTGGCAAAATAATGCTGTTTCTTTGTTGTAATTTTTTCATATATATCTATATATATTTTCTGAAAAAATGCATAAATTACTTAAATTACTTAACTATGTATGTTTCATTGACTTACCGTATATACTCGAGAACAAGCTGAGATTTTCAGCCAAATAAATGGGCTGAAAATGCCCCTCTCGGCTTATACTCGAGTCATGGAAGGCGGGGGGGTTGGAGGGTGAGGGGGAGCGACACCTGTCAAATACTCACCTGCTCCCAGAGCTCCTGGCGCGATCCCCACATGTCCCACGGAATTCGGGCGCGGCAGCTTCTTCCCCTTTTCAGCGGTCACTGGTACTGCTCATTAAAGTTATGAATATGGACTCCACTCCCATAGGGGTGGAGCTGCATATTCATTACTGTAATGAGCGGTGCCACATGACCGCTCACTACAGGAAGAAGCTGCCGCTCCCGGGACATGCAGGGACTGCGCCAGGAGCGCCGGGAGCAGGTGAGTATGTCATATTCACCTTTCCGCGTTCCACCGCCGCCTCATCTTCCGCATCCTCTGCAGTGACTGTTCAGGTCAGAGGGCGCAATGACGTATTGGTGTGCGCACCACCCTCTGCCTGAACAGTCAGCGACGAGAGGTGAGTATGTCATTTTTTTTAGTGCAGCAGCAGCATTACATGTGGCACAATGCTATATGGAGCGTCTATGGGGCCATAAAGAACTGCATGGAGCATTATATGGGGCATGTATGGGGCCATAACTGCATGGAGCATTAAATGGAGCATTATATGGAGCATCTTATGGGGCCATAATGAACTGTATGGTGCATTATATGGGGCCTATTTTGTATGGAGCATCTTATGGGGCCATAATGAACTGTATGGAGCATTATATGGGGCCTATTTTGTATGGAGCATCTTATGGGGCCATAATGAACTGTATGGAGCATTATATGGGGCCTATTTTGTATGGAGCATCTTATGGGGCCATAATGAACATTATGGAGCATTATATGGGGCTCCTGATTCAATATGGATATTCAAAAACATTTAACATACTGATGTCTCAATTAATTTTACTTTTATTGGTATCTATTTTTATTTTTGACATTTACCGGTAGCTAGGGTTGAGCGACCTTTACATTTATAGGATCGGGTCGGGTTTCACGAAACGCGACTTTTTCAAAAGTCGGGTCGAGTGAAATCAGCCGATCCTATAAAAAAGTCGGGGTCGGGGTCGTGCAGTGCATTGGGTTTCCAATGGTTCCCAGGGTCTGAAGGAGCGGAAACTCTCCTTCAGGCCCTGGGATCCATATTTAAGTGTAAAATAAAGAATTAAAATAAAAAATATCGCCATACTTACCATCTGATGCGCCCTGGTACTAAGCGGGAACCTTCCTTCCTTAGAATCAGCCTTCCAGGACCTTGCGGTGACGTCGCGGTGACGTCGCGGCTTGTGATTGGTCGCGCGGCCGCCCATGTGACCGCTCGCGCGACCAATCACAAGCCGCGACGTGACCGTGACGTCAATGAAGGTCCTGGAAGGGCTGATTCTTAGGAAGGAAGGCTGCCGGAAAGAAGCCGAGGGTGAGTATATTCCTATTAGGTATATACTCACCCTCGGACGCGCCCTGCTTCTTTCCGGCAGCCTTCCTTCCTAAGAATCAGCCCTTCCAGGACCCTCGGTGACGTCACGGTGACGTCGCGGCTTGTGATTGGTCGCGCGAGCGGTCACATGGGCGGCCGCGCGACCAATCACAAGCTGCGACATCACCGCGACGTCACCGCAAGGTCCTGGAAGGCTGATTCTAAGGAAGGAAGGTTCCCGCTTAGTACCAGGGCGCATCAGATGGTAAGTATAGCGATATTTTTTATTTTAATTCTTTATTTTACACTTAAATCTGAATTCCGATACCAATTCCCGATATCTTAAACATATCGGGAATCGGTATCGGAATTCCGATTCCAGATTCAGAAGATCGCCCACTTCATGGTCGACCCCACACAGGGGTCGGGTCGGGTTTCATGAAACCCGACTTTGCCAAAAGTCGGCGACTTTTGAAAATTGCCAACCCGTTTCGCTCAACCCTACCGGTAGCTGCTGCATTTTCCACCCTAGGCTTATACTCAAGTCAATAAGTTTTCCCAGTTTTTTGTTGCAAAATTAGGGAGGTCGGCTTATACTCGGGCTGGCTTATACTCGAGTATATACGGTATGTAACAGATATTTATCAACCGAGTAATTGAGTATGATGTTGTAATGATTGGTCCAACAATCTGAAATTTACTTTTGACTATATTTTTTTAATATAGCAAAATACTTTTTTTGTTTTTAAAAACCATATTAATATTATATGGCTTTTTTGTCCAAAAACATGACATAACCCATTTTGTAAGATAAATATAACAAAGTAATATCACAGCAGAGTCAAACAAAAACATGTTTAGATCCAAAAAATAAAAATATTCATCATAAAAAAATTCTCATTACAGATTTCTGTAAGTTTGTGGAGGTGATGGCGGAAGCTCAGGGTCCTGGTCAGGTGGCTTTTGTTGGGCCAATTGTCCATCATCCTGTGTGTATGATGTCTGTCCCTGCTCAAACTGATGCCCTTGCTCATATTGGCCAGTTGGGTATTGGCTATAATAAGGGTTTTGAGTATGGCCCTCATGACTTTGAAAATAAGGCCTTGCCTCATAACACCCCCAATATGGCCATGTCATCCAAACCCAGGTTGGGACCAGCCTCCAGCACTGGGCCTGGACAAGTGGCCATATTGGGAAGGTTGATGGTATGATGGCATATGGTAATGTGCTGGCCTTGGTGGGTTTTGGGTGGGAACGGGTAGAGGTGTAGACACACGTGGAGGGGGTGCTTCAAATACTTGCTGAGCATGCACCTGTTGAGATGATGGAAGGCGCAGGACGTTACATGGTGACAGCTGCCACCTCTCAATGAACTCAAACAAATCATACGGTTCATTTGGGGGGGTGCATGAATCAATAAGTATTTGAAAACACCCTCTCACATGTAGCCTCACCTCACGGGGTAAGGGACAGAGGTACCGGGCCAGGCACCTCGCATAGGCCTCCTCACCATCATCCTGTGCAGTCCTGGTCAAATAATTAAGGACCCATGTGTCCACATTCCTGCGACTTTCTTGCAGCTCTATCCTTCTGCGGCCATGGCGGGAAATGACAGCAGGCTGTGGGGATGTCTCCAGTGGAACAGTAGGGCTGCTACTGTTTCCTGGATCATCCTGGCTTATTACTGGAACTGGTGCTGCTGTGGGTGGTGGTGCAGCTTCTTGGCCAGTTGTTGCCGGATCTTGTGGCGCAACTGAAGATGTTGCAGGAGGGATGTCACTGGAAGGATGTGAAGATGGGCCAGCCACCTCTTCACCTTCCCCAACTGGATCTATCAGGGCCTCTGAGTCTGATCCGGTCTCCCTCTCAGTGAGGTTTGACTGTGTTCTGTTAGTAAAGTATGAGAATAATTAATTTTCATTTTAAATTTTATCTTTATAAATCATACGTGTAATGTGTTTTGACGTTTTTACTTACGGTCTCAGATCCATACTGGGATCCAAAAAGGAGAGTTGGTCATAAATATATTTGCGCTTTTTTGCAGGCGCTGCTGACCCACCCCTGGCCCGCTGCTGCCTTTCTCTCCTATATTGGTCGCGTATGCTGCGCCATCGTCTCATAACATCTTCCACTGCAATGAAAGAGAAAAAATAATGTATAAGGCCATTGTGCACAAGGTGTCAGTGATTTAACAGATTTTAATGTGGCCTAGTAACCTGCATTTCTTAAAAAATATCATCAATATAAATATTGTAAACACAAACAGCACAATACCATATAATGGAAAATGCATATAATTTCAGGCCATAAGGACAGGGTCCTCTTCCCTCTGTAGCAGTATGTCATTGTAAATTTGGTTAATGTAAACGACATCAATAAAACTCTGTACGTAACCCCTTTCTCATGTCCATAGTTACATAGTTACATAGTTAATAAAGTTGAAGGAAGACTTTAAGTCCACCTAGTTCAACCCATAGCTTAACATGCCCTAACATGTTGATCCAGGGGAAGGCAAAAAAACCCCATGTGGTAAGAGTAAGCTCCACCATGGGGGAAAAAATTCCTTCCCGACCCCACATACGGCAATCAGACTAGTTCCCTGGATCAACGCCCTATCAAGGAATCTAATATATATACCCTGTAACATTATACTTTTCCAGAAAGGTATCCAGTCCCCTCTTAAATTTAAGTAATGACTCACTCATTACAACATCATACGGCAGAGAGTTCCATAGTCTCACTGCTCTTACAGTAAAGAATACGCGTCTGTTATTATGCTTAAACCTTTTTTCCTCCAGACGTAGAGGATGCCCCCTTGTACCTGTCACCGGTCTATGATTAAATAGATCATCAGAAAGGTCTTTGTACTGTCCCCTCATATATTTATACATTAACATAAGATCACCCCTTAGCCTTCGTTTTTCCAAACTAAATAGCCCCAAGTGTAATAACCTATCTTGGTATTGCAGAACCCCCAGTCCTCTAATAACCTTGGTCGCTCTTCTCTGCACCCGCTCCAGTTCAGCTATGTCTATACACCGGAGACCAGAACTGTGCACAGTATTCTAAGTGTGGTCAAACTAGTGACTTGTATAGAGGTAAAATTATGTTCTCCTCATGAGCATCTATGCCTCTTTTAATGCATCCCATTATTTTATTTGCCTTTGTAGCAGCTGCCTGACACTGGCCACTGAATATGAGTTTGTCATCCACCCATACACCCAGGTCTTTTTCATTGACGGTTTTGCCCAGAGTTTTAGAATTAAGCACATAGTTATACATCTTATTACTTCTACCCAAGTGCATGACCTTACATTTATCCCCATTAAAGCTCATTTGCCATTTATCAGCCCAAGCTTCTAGTTTACATAAATCATCCTGTAATATAAAATTGTCCTCCCCTGTATTGATTACACTGCAGAGTTTAGTGTCATCTGCAAATATTGAAATTCTACTCTGAATGCCCCCTACAAGGTCATTAATAAAAATGTTAAAAAGAAGAGGGCCCAATACTGACCCCTGTGGTACCCCACTGCTAACCGCGACCCAGTCCGAGTGTGCTCCATTAATAGCGACCCTTTGTTTCCTATCCCTGAGCCAGCTCTCAATCCACTTACACATATTTTCCCCTATCCCCATTATTCTCATTTTATGTAACAACCTTTTGTGTGGCACCGTATCAAAAGCTTTTGAAAAGTCCATATACACTACATCCACTGGGCTCCCTTGGTCCAGTCTGGAACTTACCTCTTCATAGAAGCTGATCAAATTAGTCTGACATGAACGGTCCCTAGTAAACCCGTGCTGATACTGGGTCATGAGGTTATTCCTCTTCAGATACTCCAGTATAGCATCCCTTAGAATGACCTCCAGGATTTTACCCACAGTAGAGGTTAAACTTACTGGCCTATAATTTCCGAGTTCAGTTTTTGTCCCCTTTTTGAATATTGGCACCACATTTGCTATACGCCAGTCCTGTGGTACAGACCCTGTTATTATGGACTCTTTAAAGATTAAAAATAATGGTCTATCAATGACTGTACTTAATTCCTGCAGTACTCGGGGGTGTATCCCATCCGGGCCCGGAGATCTGTCAATTTTTGTGATTTTTAGACACCGCCGTACTTCCTGCTGGGTTAAGCAGGTAACATTTAATTGGGAATTTTTATCACTAGTCATATTGGCTGCCATGGGATTTTCTTTTGTAAATACTGATGAAAAAAAGTCATTTAGCATATTGGCTTTTTCCTCATTCTCATCCACCATTTCACCAAGACTATTTTTAAAGGGGCCAACACTATCATTTTTTAGTTTCTTACTATTTATGTAGTTAAATAATATTTTGGGATTATTTTTACTCTCTCTGGCAATGAGTCTCTCTGTCTCAATCTTTGCTGCCTTGATTTGCTTTTTACAGAATTTATTTAATTTTTTGTATTTATTTAATGCCTCCTCACTACCTACTTCCTTTAATTCTCTAAATGCTTTCTTTTTGTCACTTATTGCGCTCCTTACAGCTCTATTTAGCCATATTGGTTTCCTCCTATTTCTAGTATGTTTATTCCCATGCGGTATATACTGTGCACAGATCCTATCCAGGATGCTAATAAACGTCTCTCATTTCCTTTGTGTACTTTTATGTCTCAGGATATCGTCCCAGTTAATTGCACCAAGATCCTCTCTCATCCGTTGGAAATTTGCCCTCCTGAAGTTTAGTGTCCTTGTCACCCCTCTACTACACATGTTATTAACCCCTTTCTGACATCGGATGTACTATCCCGTCGAGGTGGGGTGGGCCCGTATGACCACCGACGGGATAGTACGTCCAGCGCGATCGGCGGCGCTCACGGGGGGAGCGCGGCCGATCGCGGCCGGGTGTCAGCTGCCTATCGCAGCTGACATCCGGCACTATGTGCCAGGAGCGGTCATGGACCGCTCCCGGCACATTAACCCCCGGCACACCGCGATCAAACATGATCACGATGTGCCGGCGGTGCAGGGAAGCATCGCGCAGGGAGGGGGCTCCCTGCGGGCTTCCCTGAGCCCCCCGCAGCAACGCGATGTGATCGCGTTGCTGCGAGGGTCTTACCTCCCTCCCTGCCTGCTCCAGACCCGGATCCAAGATGGCCGCGGATCCGGGTCCTGCAGGGAGGGAGGTGGCTTCACAGAAGCCTGCTCAGAGCAGGCACTGTGAAGCAGCCTGCACTTCTCTCAGATCGATGATCTGTCAGAGTGCTATGCAAACTGGCAGATCACCGATCTGTATTGTCCCCCCCTGGGGCAAAGTAAAAAAGTAAAAAAAAAATTTTCCAAATGTGTAAAAAAAAATTAAAAAAAATATTCCAAAATAATGAAAAAAAATATATATATTATTCCCATAAATACATTTCTTTATCTAAATAAAAAAAACCAAACAATAAAAGTACACATATTTAGTATCGCCGCGTCCGTAACGACCCGACCTATAAAACTGGCCCACTAGTTAAACCCCTTCAGTAAACACCGTAAGAAAAAAAAAAAAAAAAACGAGGCAAAAAACAACGCTTTATTATCATACCGCCGAACAAAAAGTGGAATAACACGCGATCAAAAAGACAGATATAAATAACCATGGTACCGCTGAAAGCGTCATCTTGTCCCGCAAATAACAAGCCACCATACAGCATGATCAGCAAAAAATAAAAAAGTTATAGTCCTGAGAATAAAGCGATGCAAAAATAATTATTTTTTCCATAAAATAGTTTTTATCGTATAAAAGCGCCAAAACATAAAAAAATGATATAAATGAGATATCGCTGTAATCGTACTGACCCGAAGAATAAAACTGCTTTATCAATTTTACCAAACGTGGAACAGTATAAACGCCTCTCCCAAAAGAAATTCATGAATAGCTGGTTTTTGGTCATTCTGCCTCACAAAAATCGGAATAAAAAGCGATTAAAAAATGTGACGTGCCCAAAAAGTTACCAATAAAAACGTCAACTCGTCCCGCAAAAAACAAGACCTCACATGACTCTGTGGACCAAAATATGGAAAATTTATAGCTCTCAAAATGTGGTAACGCAAAAAATATTTTTTGCAATAAAAAGCGTCTTTCAGTGTGTGACGGCTGCCAATCATAAAAATTCGCTAAAAAACTCGCTATAAAAGTAAATCAAACCCCCCTTCATCACCCCCTTAGTTAGGGAAAAATAAAAAAAATGTATTTATTTCCATTTTCCCATTAGGGTTAGGGTTAGGGCTAGGGTTGGGGCTAGGGTTAAGGCTACAGTTAGGGTTGGGGCTAAAGTTAGGGTTAGAGTTGGGGCTAAAGTTACGGTTAGGGTTTAGATTACATTTACGGTTGGGAATAGGGTTGGGATTAGGGTTAGGGGTGTGTCAGGGTTAGAGGTGTGGTTAGGGTTACTGTTGGGATTAGGGTTAGGGGTGTGTTTGGATTAGGGTTTCGGTTATAATTGGGGGGTTTCCACTGTTTTGGCACATCAGGGGCTCTCCAAACGCAACATGGCGTCCGATCTCAATTCCAGCCAATTCTGCGTTGAAAAAGTAAAACAGTGCTCCTTCCCTTCCGAGCTCTCCCGTGTGCCCAAACAGGGGTTTACCCCAACATATGGGGTATCAGCGTACTCAGGACAAATAGGACAACAACCTTTGGGGTCCAATTTCTCCTGTTACCCCTGGGAAAATACAAAACTGGGGGCTAAAAAATAATTTTTGTGGGGAAAAAAAAGGATTTTTTATTTTCACGGCTCTGCGTTATAAACTGTAGTGAAACACTTAGGGGTTCAAAGTTCTTACAACACATCTAGATAAGTTCCTTGGGGGGTCTAGTTTCCAAAATGGGGTCACTTGTGCGGGGCTTCTACTGTTTAGGTACATTAGGGGCTCTGCAAACACAATGTGACGCCTGCAGACCATTCCATCTAAGTCTGCATTCCAAATGGCGCTCCTTCCCTTCCGAGCCCTCCCATGCATCCAAACGGTGGTTCCCCCCACATATGGGGTATCAGCGCACTCAGGACAAATTGGACAACAACTTTTGGGGTCCAATTTCTCCTGTTACCCTCGGGAAAATTCAAAACTGGGGGCTGAAAAATAATTTTTGTGGGAAAAAATTTTTGTTTTATTTTTACGGCTCTGCATTATAAACTTCTGTGAAGCCCTTGGTGGGTCAAAGCACTCACCACACATCTAGATAAGTTCCTTAGGGGGTCTACTTTCCAACATGGTGTCACTTGTGGGGGGTTTCTACTGTTTAGGTACATTAGGGGCTCTGCAAACGCAATGTGACGCCTGCAGACCATTCCATCTAAGTCTGCATTCCAAATGGCGCTCCTTCACTTCCGAGCCCTTCCATGCGTCCAAACGGTGGTTCCCCCCACATATGGGGTATCAGCGCACTCAGGACAAATTGGACAACAACTTTTGGGGTCCAATTTCTCCTGTTACCCTCGGGAAAATACAAAACTGGGGGCTGAAAAATAATTTTTGTGGGAAAAAATTTTTGTTTCATTTTTACGGCTCTGCATTATTAACTTCTGTGAAGCCCTTGGTGGGTCAAAGCGCTCAAAACACATCTAGATAAGTTCCTTAGGGGGTCTACTTTCCAAAATGGTGTCACTTGTGGGGGGTTTCAATGTTTAGGCACATCAGTGGCTCTCCAAACGCAACATGGCGTCCCATCTCAATTCCTGTCAATTTTGCATTGAAAAGTCAAACGGTGCTCCTTCCCTTCCGAGCTCTCCCATGCGCCCAAACAGTGGTTTACCCCCACATATGGGGTATCAGCGTACTCAGGACAAATTGTACAACAACTTTTGAGGTCCAATTTCTTCTCTTACCCTTGGGAAAATATAAAATTGGGGGTGAAAAGATAATTTTTGTGAAAAAATATGATTTTTTATTTTTACGGTTCTGCATTATAAACTTCTGTGAAGCACTTGGTGGGTCAAAGTGCTCACCACACCTCTAGATAAGTTCCTTAGGGGGTCTACTTTCCAAAATGGTGTCACTTGTGGGGGGTTTCAATGTTTAGGCACATCAGGGGCTCCCCAAACGCAACATGGCGTCCCATCTCAATTCCAGTCAATTTTGCATTGAAAAGTCAAATGGCGCTCCTTCGCTTCCGAGCTCTGTCATGCGCCCAAACAGTGGTTTACCCCCACATATGGGGTATCGGCGTACTCAGGACAAATTGTACAACAACTTTTGGGGTCCATTTTCTCCTGTTACCCTTGGTAAAATAAAACAAATTGGAGCTGAAGTAAATTTTTTGTGAAAAAAAGTTAAATGTTCATTTTTATTTAAACATTCCAAAAATTCCTGTGAAGCACCATAAGGGTTAATAAACTTCTTGAATATGGTTTTGAGCACCTTGAGGGGTGCAGTTTTTAGAATGGTGTCACACTTGGGTATTTTCTATCATATAGACCCCTCAAAATGACTTCAAATGAGATGTGGTCCCTAAAAAAAAATGGTATTGTAAAAATGAGAAATTGCTGGTCAACTTTTAACCCTTATAACTCCCTAACAAAAAAAATTTTGGTTCCAAAATTGTGCTGATGTAAAGTAGACATGTGGGAAATGTTACTTATTAAGTATATTGTGTGACATATCTCTGTGATTTAAGGGCATAAAAATTCAAATTTGGAAAATTGCAAAATTTTCAAAATTTTCGCCAAATTTCCATTTTTTTTGCAAATAAACGCAGGTAATATCAAAGAAATTTTACCACTATCATGAAGTACAATATGTCACGAGAAAACAGTGTCAGAATCGCCAAGATCCGTTGAAGAGTTCCAGAGTTATAACCTCATAAAGGGACAGTGGTCAGAATTGTAAAAATTGGCCCGGTCATTAACGTGCAAACCACCCTTGGGGGTGAAGGGGTTAAAGGAGACATGAAAACTTATTATTTTTTTATTATGATCACTATTCCCCAAGTGACCCCCAACCCTTATATTTGATATGCAGTCTGGCCTGTTGGTTAATATTAGGTCTAGCAGTGCCCCCCTTCTTGTTGGGTCCAGCACCATGTAATTAATGGTGCTATATAAATAAATTATATTAATCTTAATGAAAATAACAATAGGCCCAAATTCATGTAGGTAATGCAGTTTGCAATATTAATTCATAGAGAAACATGAGTGCACTTACTAATTTGCCTCTGGACCTTATGTGGCCGCTGCTCATATTCTGGGAAAAGGATCCCACATATGCTTCTCCATGCCGACTCTTTTCTGGCCCGGTTGGAATAATGGGCATCTTGCTGATCCCATATTTCTGGCCTCTCTTGCACCAGGACCAGCAGTATTTCTTGTTGTGAATTCCGCTCTTGGGCTCCCTCCGGTGGTTGTAAGTAGCACTTTTGTGAATTCTGCTCTTGGGCTCCCTCCTGTGGTTTTGAGTGGTATAGCTGCTTCTTGGATTTAGCATCAGCAGCTGCGTCCATTGATCTTCTTTCTGCTCGGCTATATTAGTCTGACTTTATCCCTCAATCAATGCCAGTTGCCAATTGTTCCTGCCTGGTAGCATGGCTCTTGGATTTCCCTGACACTCTGACTCGTTCAGCAAAGATAAGTCCTTGCTTGTCCTTTTGCAGTCCGCTTGTTGTGGACTTATTGTTCAGCACATTCTATGTTTTGCTCATTTGTCCAGCTTATCAGTATGGATCTATTTAGCTAAGCTGGAAGCTCTAGGCTGCAGATTTTGCTCTCCACGCCTTTAGTCAGGTGTGGAGATTTTTGCATATCTCTGCGGTGGACTTTTTCTAGTTTTTATTACTGACCGCACAGTGTTTCTTTCCTTACTGTCTATCTAGCTAGAATTGGCCTCCTTTGCTAAAATCTTGTTTCATACTACGTATGTCATTTCCTTCTCCTCTCACAGCCAATATTTGTGGGGGGCTGTCCTATCCTTTGGGGATTTTCTCTGAGGCAAGATAGCTTTCCGTTTTCTACCTTTAGGGGTAGCTAGTTCTCCGGCTGTGACGAGATGTCCAGGGAGTGACAGGAACATTCCACTGCTACTGCTAGTGTTGTGTTAAGATCAGGAACTGCGGTCTGTATAGTTACCACCTGCCCAGAGCTAGTCGCATGTCGCTCCTAAATTACCAGTCCATAACAATTTCTACATTAATAACATTAGACATGATGCAGGAGACTCCATGGCATGTGGCTGTTGTGAACTCTGTTCTCGAGCTCCCTCCTGTGGTCAGGAATGGTATTTCTGTGAGTTCTGTCCGTGGGTTCCCTCTGGTGGCTGAAAGTGGAGCTGCTGGTCTGGAGGTGGCTTCCTCAGCTGCATCGTTTAAGACTGGGCTGGTTCCTCTATTTAACTCTGCTCAGATCGTTACCTGATGCCAGTTGTCAATGTATCTGTACTGGTTCAGATCTCACTTGGATCTCCTGATGACCTGTCTACTTCAGCAGAAGCTAAGTCCCTGTTAAGATCATTTGTTGTTCATTTGTGTGCTGAATATATTTCTGAGTACCTGCTAAGTTTTGTCCAGCTGGCTATCATGATATTGTCTCGCTAGCTGGAATCTCTGGGTTGCAGAGTGGCACCTACCACGCCGTGAGTCGGCGTGGGGGGTTTCTTGCTCACTCTGTGTGGCTTTTTGTAGTTTTTTGTGCTGACCGCAAAGATCCCTTTATCTATCTTCTGTCTATTTAGTAAGTCGGGCCTCCTTTGCTGAAACCTGTCTCATTCCTGTGTTTGTGCCTTCCTCTTAACTCACAGTCAATATATGTGGGGGGCTGCTCTTTTCCTTTGGGGAATTTCTCTGAGGCAAGGTGAGGCTATATTTCTCTTTAGGTGTAGTTACCTCTCAGGCTGTGTAGAGTCGTCTAGGCAGAGTCAGGTACGATCCACGGCTAATTCTAATGTGTGTGATAATAGATTAGGGCTGCGGTCAGCAGAGCTCCCACTTCCCAGAGCTCGCTCTATTTTGCAGTTTTGACTATCAGGTCATTACCGGTGCTCCTAACCACCAGGTCCAGCCATAACAGTACAAATGGCCCAAAAGTGTTAATGCATCTCAATAGAGGGATAAGAGAAGTTCTGAGACCATTTTTTTTTCTCTGCAGTGTGTTTAGTCTTTTTTTTCCCCTAAACCTCTGGGTGGTTCAGGACTCAGGTGTAGATATGGACATTCAAGGTCTGTCCTCTTGTGTGGATAATCTCACTGCAAGGGTACAAGGCATTCAGGATTATATAGTTCAGAATCCTATGTTAGAGCCTAGAATCCCAATTCCTGATTTGTTTTCTGGGGATAGATCAAAGTTTCTGAATTTCAAAAATAATTGTAAACTATTTCTTGCCCTGAAACCTCGCTCCTCTGGTGACCCTAGTCAGCAAGTAAAAATCATTATTTCCTTGTTGCGTGGTGACCCTCAAGACTGGGCATTCTCCCTTGCGCCAGGAGATCCTGCATTGCTTAACGTAGATGCGTTTTTTCTGGCGCTTGGATTGCTCTATGACGAACCAAATTCTGTGGATCAGGCAGAGAAAATCTTGCTGGCTCTATGTCAGGGTCAGGATGATGCTGAAATGTATTGTCAAAAGTTTAGAAAGTGGTCTGTGCTTACTCAATGGAATGAGTGTGCTCTGGCAGCGATTTTCAGAAAGGGTCTTTCTGAGGGCCTTAAGGATGTTATGGTGGGGTTCCCCACGCCTGCTGGTCTGAATGAATCAATGTCCTTGGCTATTCAGATCGATCGGCGTTTGCGGGAGCGGAAAGTTGTGCACCATGTGGCGGTGTCCTCTGAGCAGAGGCCTGAGCCTATGCAATGTGATAGGACTTTGACCAGAACTGAACGGCAAGAGCACAGACGTCTGAATGGGCTGTGTTTTTACTGTGGTGGCTCCACTCATGCTATCTCTGATTGTCCTAAGCGCACTAAGCGGTCCGCTAGGTCTGTCACCATTGGTACTATACAGCCTAAATTTCTTTTGTCCGTTACTTTGATTTGCTCTTTGTCATCCTACTCTGTTATGGCGTTTGTGGATTCAGGCGCAGCCCTGAATTTGATGGACTTAGAGTATGCCAGGAGCTGTGGCTTTTTCTTGGAGCCCTTGCAGCATCCTATTCCATTAAGGGGAATTGATGCTACGCCTTTGGCCAAGAATAAGCCTCAGTACTGTACCCAGTTAACCATGTGCATGGCTCCTGCACATCGGGAAGATATTCGCTTTTTGGTGTTGCATAATCTGCATGATGTGGTCGTGTTGGGTTTGTCATGGCTACAGGTCCATAATCCAGTATTGGACTGGAAATCTATGTCTGTGTCCAGTTGGGGTTGTCAAGGGGCCCATGGTGATGTTCCAGCGTTGTCAATTTCTTCTTCCACTCCTTCTGAAGTACCTGAGTTTTTGTCGGATTACCAGGATGTATTTGATGAGCCCAAGCCCAGTGCCCTGCCTCCTCATAGGGATTGTGATTGTGCTATTAATTTGATTCCTTGTAGTAAGTTTCCTAAAGGCCGACTTTTCAATTTATCTGTGCCAGAACACGCCGCTATGCGGAGCTATATAAAGGAGTCCTTGGAGAAAGGGCATATTCGCCCGTCGTCGTCACCGTTGGGAGCAGGGTTCTTTTTTGTGGCCAAGAAGGATGGTTCTCTGAGACCTTGTATAGATTACCGCCTTCTTAATAAAATCACGGTCAAATTTCAGTACCCTTTGCCTCTATTGTCTGATTTGTTTGCTCGGATTAAGGGGGCTAGTTGGTTTACCAAGATAGATCTTCGAGGAGCGTATAATCTTGTGCGTATTAAGCGGGACGATGAATGGAAAACCGCATTTAATAAGCCCGAGGGTCATTTTGAGTATCTGGTGATGCCATTCGGGCTTTCTAATGCGCCATCTGTATTCCAGTCCTTTATGCATGACATCTTCCGAAAGTATCTGGATTAGTGTTGAGCATTCCGATACTGCAAGTATCGGGTATCGGCCGATACTTGCTGTATCGGAATTTCCGATACCGAGATCCGATATTTTTGTGATATCGGGTATCGGGTATCGCAACAACATTAATGTAATAATGTGTAAAAAAGAGAATTAAAATAAAAAATATCGCTATACTCACCTGTCCGACGCAGCCGGGACCTCAGCGAGGGAACCGGCAGCGTTGTTTGTTTAAATTTCGCGCTTTTACTTGGTTACGTGAAGTCCCGGCTTGTGATTGGTCAGGGCGGCCATGTTGCCGGGACGCGGACCAATCACAGCAAGCCGTGACGAAATTACGTCACGGCTTGCTGTGATTGGTCCGCGTCCCGGCAACATGGCCGCCATTAACCAATCACAAGCCGTGACGTCACGGGAGGCTGGACATGCGCGTATTTTGAAAAGCGCGCGTGTCCAGCCTCCAGTGACGTCCCGGCAACATGGCCGCCATTAACCAATCACAAGCCGGGACGTCACGGGAGGCTGGACATGCGCGTATTTTGAAAAGCGCGCGTGTCCAGCCTCCCGTGACGTCACGGCTTGTGATTGGTTAATGGCGGCCATGTTGCCGGGACGCGGACCAATCACAGCAAGCCGTGACGAAATTACGTCACGGCTTGCTGTGATTGGTCCGCGTCCCGGCAACATGGCCGCCATTAACCAATCACAAGCCGTGACGTCACGGGAGGCTGGACATGCGCGTATTTTGAAAAGCGCGCGTGTCCAGCCTCCAGTGACGTCCCGGCAACATGGCCGCCATTAACCAATCACAAGCCGGGACGTCACGGGAGGCTGGACATGCGCGTATTTTGAAAAGCGCGCGTGTCCAGCCTCCAGTGACGTCCCGGCAACATGGCCGCCATTAACCAATCACAAGCCGGGACGTCACGGGAGGCTGGACATGCGCGTATTTTGAAAAGCGCGCGTGTCCAGCCTCCCGTGACGTCACGGCTTGTGATTGGTTAATGGCGGCCATGTTGCCGGGACGCGGACCAATCACAGCAAGCCGTGACGTAATTTCGTCACGGCTTGCTGTGATTGGTCCGTGTCCCGGCAACATGGCGCCGTGACCAATCATAAGCCGGGACGTCACTGGAGGCTGGACATGCGCGCTTTTCAAAATACGCGCATGTCCAGCCTCCCGTGACGTCACGGCTTGTGATTGGTTATTGGCGGCCATGTTGCCGGGACTCGGACCAATCACAGCAAGCCGTGACGTAATTTCGTCACGGCTTGCTGTGATTGGTCCGCGTCCCGGCAACATGGCCGCCCTGACCAATCACAAGCCGGGACCTCACGTAACCAAGTAAAAGCGCGAATTTTAAACAAACAACGCTGCCGGTTCCCTCGCTGAGGTCCCGGCTGCGTCGGAGAGGTGAGTATAGCGATATTTTTTATTTTAATTCTTTCTTTTACACATTAATATGGTTCCCAGGGCCTGAAGGAGAGTTTCCTCTCCTTCAGACCCTGGGAACCATCAGGGATACCGTCCGATACCTGAGTCCCATTGACTTGTATTGGTATCGGGTATCGGTATCGGATTGGATCCGATATTTTGCCGGTATCGGCCGATACTTTCCGATACCGATACTTTCAAGTATCGGACGGTATCGCTCAACACTAATCTGGATAGATTCATGATAGTATATTTGGATGATATTTTGGTCTTTTCGGATGATTGGGAGTCTCATGTGAAGCAGGTCAGAATGGTGTTCCAAGTCCTTCGTGCTAATTCCTTGTTTGTGAAGGGGTCTAAGTGTCTCTTCAGTGTTCAGAAGGTTTCCTTTTTGGGCTTCATTTTTTCCCCTTCTACTATCGAGATGGATCCAGTTAAAGTCCAGGCCATTTATGATTGGACTCAGCCTACATCTGTAAAGAGCCTTCAGAAATTCCTGGGCTTTGCAAATTTTTACCGTCGCTTTATCGCTAATTTTTCTAGTGTTGTCAAACCACTGACTGATTTGACCAAGAAAGGTGCGGATGTGGTGAATTGGTCCTCTGCGGCCGTTGAGGCGTTTCAGGAGCTGAAACGTCGTTTTTCTTCGGCTCCTGTGTTGTGTCAGCCAGATGTTTCGCTCCCGTTTCAGGTCGAGGTTGATGCTTCTGAGATTGGAGCAGGGGCTGTTTTGTCTCAGAGAAGTTCTGATGGCTCTGTGATGAAGCCATGTGCTTTCTTTTCTAGAAAGTTTTCACCTGCTGAGCGTAATTATGATGTTGGCAATCGGGAGTTGTTGGCCATGAAGTGGGCATTCGAGGAGTGGCGACATTGGCTTGAGGGCGCCAAGCATCGCGTGGTGGTCTTGACGGATCACAAGAATTTGACTTATCTCGAGTCTGCCAAGCGGTTGAACCCTAGACAGGCTCGATGGTCACTGTTTTTCTCCCGTTTCGATTTCGTGGTTTCATACCTTCCGGGTTCTAAGAATGTGAAGGCTGATGCCCTTTCAAGGAGTTTTGTGCCTGATTCTCCGGGAGTTTCTGAGCCGGCTGGTATTCTCAAAGAGGGGGTGATTTTGTCTGCCATCTCCCCTGATTTGCGGCGGGTTCTGCAGGAGTTTCAGGCGGATAGACCTGACCGCTGTCCTGCAGAGAGACTGTTTGTCCCTGATAGATGGACTAGTAGGGTTATCTCGGAGGTTCATTGTTCGGTGTTGGCTGGTCATCCTGAATTGTTGGTACCAGAGATTTGGTGGCTAGGTCCTTTTGGTGGCCTTCCTTGTCCCGGGATGTGCGTGCTTTTGTGCAGTCCTGTGGGACTTGTGCTCGGGCGAAGCCCTGCTGTTCTCATGCCAGTGGGTTACTTTTACCCTTGCCGGTCCCGAAGAGGCCCTGGACGTATGTTTCCATGGATTTTGTTTCAGATCTCCCTGTCTCTCAAAGGATGTCGGTCATCTGGGTGGTTTGTGATCGCTTTTCTAAGATGGTCCATTTGGTACCCTTGCCTAAGTTGCCTTCATCCTCTGATTTGGTTCCGTTGTTTTTCCAGCATGTGGTTCGTTTGCATGGCATTCCGGAGAACATTGTGTCGGACAGAGGTTCCCAGTTTGTTTCGAGGTTTTGGCGGTCCTTTTGTGCTAAGATGGGCATTGATTTGTCTTTTTCTTCTGCTTTCCATCCTCAGACAAATGGCCAAACTGAGCGAACCAATCAGACTTTGGAGACCTATCTGAGATGCTTTGTTTCTGCTGATCAGGATGATTGGGTGACCTTCTTGCATTGGCTGAGTTCGCCCTTAATAATCGGGCCAGTTCGGCTACTTTGGTTTCACCTTTTTACTGTAATTCTGGTTTCCATTCTTGTTTCTCTTCAGGGCAGGTTGAGCCTTCGGACTGTCCTGGTGTGGATTCTGTGGTGGACAGGTTGCAGCAAATTTGGACTCATGTAGTGGACAATTTGACAATGTCACAGGAGAAGGCTCAACATTTCGCTAACCGCCGTTGCCATGTTGGTCCTCGACTTCGTGTTGGGGATCTGGTTTGGCTGTCATCTCGTTATGTTCCTATGAAGGTTTCTTCTCCTAAGTTTAAGCCTCGTTTTATTGGGCCTTATAAGATTTCTGAAATCCTCAATCCTGTGTCATTTCATTTGGACCTTCCAGCTTCTTTTGCCATCCATAATGTGTTCCATAGGTCGTTGTTGCAGAGATATGTGGCGCCTATGGTTCCTTCCGTTGACCCTCCTGCTCCGGTGTTGGTCGAGGGAGAATTGGAGTATGTGGTGGAGAAGATTTTAGATTCTCGTATCTCGAGACGGAAACTTCAGTATCTGGTCAAATGGAAGGGCTATGGTCAGGAAGATAATTCCTGGGTTCTTGCCTCCGATGTCCATGCTGCCGATTTGGTTCGTGCCTTTCATTTGGCTCGTCCTAATCGGCCGGGGGGTTCTGGTGAGGGTTCGGTGACCCCTCCTCAAGGGGGGGGTACTGTTGTGAACTCTGTTCTCGAGCTCCCTCCTGTGGTCAGGAATGGTATTTCTGTGAGTTCTGTCCATGGGTTCCCTCTGGTGGCTGAAAGTGGAGCTGCTGGTCTGGAGGTGGCTTCCTCAGCTGCATCGTTTAAGACTGGGCTGGTTCCTCTATTTAACTCTGCTCAGATCGTTACCTGATGCCAGTTGTCAATGTATCTGTACTGGTTCAGATCTCACTTGGATCTCCTGATGACCTGTCTACTTCAGCAGAAGCTAAGTCCCTGTTAAGCTCATTTGTTGTTCATTTGTGTGCTGAATATATTTCTGAGTACCTGCTAAGTTTTGTCCAGCTGGCTATCATGATATTGTCTCGCTAGCTGGAAGCTCTGGGTTGCAGAGTGGCACCTACCACGCCGTGAGTCGGCGCGGGGGGTTTCTTGCTCACTCTGCGTGGCTTTTTGTAGTTTTTTGTGCTGACCGCAAAGATCCCTTTATCTATCTTCTGTCTATTTAGTAAGTCGGGCCTCCTTTGCTGAAACCTGTCTCATTCCTGTGTTTGTGCCTTCCTCTTAACTCACAGTCAATATATGTGGGGGGCTGCTCTTTTCCTTTGGGGAATTTCTCTGAGGCAAGGTGAGGCTATATTTCTCTTTAGGTGTAGTTACCTCTCAGGCTGTGTAGAGTCGTCTAGGCAGAGTCAGGTACGATCCACGGCTAATTCTAATGTGTGTGATAATAGATTAGGGCTGCGGTCAGCAGAGCTCCCACTTCCCAGAGCTCGCTCTATTTTGCAGTTTTGACTATCAGGTCATTCCCGGTGCTCCTAACCACCAGGTCCAGCCATAACAGTGTCAGACTTCCGGGATGTCTGTCTTGCTTTTTCAGCTAATTAGCATGTCTAAGCTTCCTGATTGAGGGCTTGGCACATTTCCTGTCACATGCTGAACTCTTGCGTATTTTACGCAAGTCACACTGTCGGTCAGTGTGTAATCCGTATTTTTTGCGCACCCATAGATTTTCATTGGTGGATTTTTTGCACAATATGCTGACAAATGCAGCATGCTGCGATTTTCTACGGCCGTAAAATACGGATGCGTAATATACGCCAAATAGGAGCTGCCCCATAGAGAATCATTGGTCCGTGTGCAATGCGTTGTTTTTTCGCCTCGCATACGTCCGTAAAACTCTCTAGTGTGAAGTCGGCCTTACTGTGCAGAATTATTAGGCAACTTAATAAAAACCAAATATATTCCAATCTCACTTCTTTATTTTCACCAGGTAAACCAATATAACTGCACAAAATTTAGAAATAAACATTTCTGACATGCAAAACCAAACCCCCCAAAATTAGTGACCAATATAGCCACCTTTCTTTATGATGACACTCAACAGCCTTCCATCCATAGATTCTGTCAGTTGCTTGATCTGTTTATGATCAACATTGCATGCAGCAGCCACCACAGCCTCCCAGACACTGTTCCGCAGTGTACTGTTTTCCTCCCTGTAGATCTCACATTTTATGAGGGACCACAGGTTCTCTATGGGGTTCAGATCAGGTGAACAAGGGGGCCATGTCATTATTTTTTCTTCTTTGAGACCTTTACTGGCCAGCCACGCTGTGGAGTAGTTGGAGAAATCTGATGGAGCATTGTCCTGCATGAAAATCATGTTTTTATTGAACGATACTGACTTCTTCCTGTACCACTGCTTGAAGTTGTTTCCAGAAACTGGCAGTAGGTCTAGGAGTTGAGCTTCACTCCATCCTCAACCAGAAAAGGTCCCACAAGTTCATCTTTGATGATACCAGCCCATACCAGTACCCCACCTCCACCTTGCTGGCGTTTGAGTCGGAGTGGATCTCTCTGCCCTTTACTGATCCAGCCTCTGGCCCATCCATCTGGCCCATCAAGAGTCACTCTCATTTCATCAGTCCATAAAACCTTTGAAAAGTCAGTCTTAAGATATTTCTTGGCCCAGTCTTGACGTTTTATCTTATGTTTCTTGTTCAAAGGTGGTCGTTTTTCAGCCTTCCTTACCTTGGCCATGTCCCTGTGTATCGCACACCTTGTGTTTTTTGTTACTCCAGTAACATTGCAGCTCTGAAATTTGGCAAAACTGGTGGCAAATGGCATCTTGGCAGCTTCACGCTTGATTTTCCTCAATTCATGGGCAGTTATTTTGCACCTTTTTTGGCCAACACGCTTCTTGCGACTCTGTTGGCTATTTGCTATGAAACGCTTGATTATTCGGTGATCACGCTTCAAAAGTTTGGCAATTTCAAGACTGCTGAATCCCTTTGCAAGACAGCTCACAATTTTGGACTTTTCAGAGCCCGTTAAATCTCTCTTCTGACTCATTTTGCCAAAGGAAAGGAAGTTGCCTAATAATTAAGCACACCTTATATAGGGTTTTGATGTCATTAGACAACAGCCCTCCTCATTACAGAGATGCACATCACCTGATTTGCTTAATTGGTAGTTGGCTTTCAAGCCTGAACAGCTTAGAGTAGGACAACATGTATAAAAAGTACCATGTGATAAAAATACAACTTGCCTAATAATTCTGCACAGTGTATATCTCATTTATCTTACTGACCTGGTACCTGATGCGGTAAGGTCATCCCACTAGCTCAAACAGTTTTATGATTCACATTGGCCTGCAAACTTGTTTAGCTCTACATTTATTGTCTCATGCTGTCTTAATTTAGTTGATTGATTGTTAACAACTGAAATTAATGATAGATCTAAGAACAAACCTACAATATATTAAGACATAGCCTTCGGGAAGCATTTATGTAGGGAGCATTTATGCACATTTTATTCCAAGTGCATTTTCGTCAAAGTGCGTTGCAGCTAATCATAGCAGTTAGACAGGGCATGAGACTGGTATGACATTCAAATAAACCTATTTCCAGAACATTTGGATTGCAACAAATATTCACCATATGTATTTGTATAATTTATATCCTGGCTGCTGCTTTTAATCACATCCACTGTCCTTGCACAAACTCTTTGCACTTTATCTATATCAGCCCATCTGTCCTCTTCTCTTCTATGTACAGCACTCACACTCTTCACAACTTAAACTGCACAGTTCCATTGAGTCCCACCATACAACACAAAAGATACTCTCACAAATCACTTAACCATCGGCTCACTCTTTCTATCCTCCTTCTCCTAGTCGCAGAAGATATCTCTCCCAACCACGGCCCTTATTGTTTTAGTAAGTCAATCCCCTCACCTACTACACTCAGATACCCCTCTAATCTCATTAATATTCCTTTCAAGCCTTCTGTCTCTTTTAACTGTGCCCTCTGGAATTTACTCTACTTCATCCATGACTTCCTTTCTGATTCTCTTAACCTTACTGAAACCTGGATCCAGTAGTCAGACATCACCGCCGATGCTGCTATCTGAAATAGTGAACTGCATTTCTCTTGTACACCGAACAACAGACCAGGTGGAGATGTTGGTCTGCTCCTATGAACCAAAGGTACTTTTCAGGTTATCCCCCAAGTACCCTCACTTATCTTGCCTTCTTTTGAGGTTCACACTGTCAGACTCTACAGTCCCTTCTCCCTTCGAGTGGTGGTTGTGTGTCATCCTTCGGGCCCCTCCTGTCAGTTCCTTGATCACTTTGCCACTTGACTTCCATATTTTCTACCCCACCTTCATGATAGGAGACTTTAACATCCCCAATAGTTTTCCCCACTCCCCATCTGCCACTCGCCTTTTATCTCTATCCTCCTCCTTTGGCCTTTCACAGCTTAGTAACTCTCCTACATATGAGTACGGAAATACGCTGGGCCTGGTTTTCTCCCAGCACTGCTCAGTGCATGATTTTACCAACTCGCCTCTCCCACTATCTGACCACAATGTTCTTTCATTCTCTGTGAAAAACTGTCACTCTGCTCAGGACACCCCACTTTCCACACTTATAGAAATATCTGTGCATTTAATTAACACTTGGAAACTTGAAAGACTTGCAGTCATCATTGGCTCCAATCTCCTCCCTCTCATGTCCTCTGCACTGAAACATTATAGTGAAGCACTGCATAGTGCCCTGGATGAAGCTTCACTTCCCACACATAGAACAACTCAGCACAGATGGTGACAACCTTGGCACAGCTGTAAAAATGTTGCCTACAGCTGTGATACAGATGTGCTGAACTTCTGTGGAGAAAATCCAGTCTGGCCGAAGATTTCCTTCATTATAAGTTTATGTTTAAAACATACAGGTCTGCCCTTCTCTTCTCCAAACAAACCTATTTCAACCTCCTCATTACCTCACTATCCAAGAATCCTAAACATCTCTTTGACTCTTTCCATTCCCTCCTCAATACAAGAGTGCAGGCCTCGACCACTGTTCTCAGCTCTGACGATCTGGCCAATTATTAAAAAAAAAAGACAACGTCCAACAGGAGATTTTCCTCCAAATCTCTTCATATCATGCACTGTCCTCCCTCCTCCACTACATCTAGCTCACTCTCTGTCTTTGAACCAGTCATGGAAGAAGAAGTGATCAGGTTCCTTGCATCTTCTTGACCTGCTACTTACACTAGTGACCCTATTCCCTCACATCTCTTCCAATCCATTTCCCCAGCTGTCACCACTCACCATTAGTGATGAGCGAATATACTCGTTACTCGAGATTTCTCGAGCACGCTCGGGTGTCCTCCGAGTATTTTTTAGTGCTCGGAGATTTAGTTTTTAGCGCCGCAGCTGAATGATTTACATCTGTTAGCCAGCATAAGTACATGTGGGGATTTCCTAGCAACCAGGCAACCCCCACATGTACTTATGCTGGCTAACAGATGTAAATCATTCAGCTGCGGCGCTAAAAACTAAAACTCTGAGCACTAAAAAATACTCAGAGGACACCCGAGCGTGCTCGGGAAATCTCGAGTAACGAATATATTCGCTCATCGCTATTGACCATACAATAATATTTAACCTCTCTCTTCCTCTCCCATTATCTTTCCCTCTTCATTTAAACATGCTAGCATACATTCATTACTTAAAAACTATCTCTCAATCAAAACTGTGCTGCTAACTATAGACCTGTCTCTAATCTTCCATTCATCTTTAAACTCCTGGAAGGCTTGGCCCCCTCCCGTCTAATCTGCTATCTCTCAGATGACTCTCTTCTTGACCCTCTAAAATCCAGTTTCTGCTCTTTACACTCTACTGAAACTGACCTCAATAAATTCTCTAATGATCTAGCAACAGCTAAATCTAATGGTCGCTACTCCATGCTGATATTCTCCTGGATCTCTCTGCAGCATTCCACACTGTGGATCACCAGTTCCTCCTCACTATGCTCTGCTCTATCGGCCTCAAGGACATCATTCTCTCCAGGTTCTCCTCCTACATTTCTTACCACTTCTTCATTGTATCTTTTGCTTGCTCCTCCTCATCTCCTTTTCTCCTTACTGTTGGGGGTTCCTCAAAGATCAGTCTTAGACCCTCTCCTCTTCTCCTTGTATACTGCCCCTATTGGAAAAACAATCATTATATTTGGTTTTCAGTACCATCTCTATGCTGATGACACCCAATTATGCACCTCTACTCCTCACATCACACCTGCATTATTACAAAACACCAGTGATTGTCTTACTGCTGTCTATAGCATCATGTCCTCCCTCTATCTAAAACTGAGCCTTTCAAAAACTGAACTCCTTGTGTTTCCTCCCTCCACTAACCTACCTTTACCTGACATTGCCATTTCCATGTGTGGTTCCACCATTACTCCCAAGCAACATGCCCGCTGTCTTGGGGTCATACTTGATTCAGATCTTTCATTTACTGACTACATTCGATCATGCACCTGATCTTGTCATCAACACCTCAAAAACATTACTAGATTTTGACCTTTTTTTACTTTCCACTCTGCAAAAATTCTTACCGTAGCTCTTATTCATTCTCGTCTGGACTATTGTAATATCCAACACCGCAGAGACACCATCACGTGTTTCTCAATGCAGTGATCCAAAACACTGCCCCCATCCCTTATGGGAAATATGCAAATGCATGTAGAAAAGCCGTGGAGACACCATCACGTGTTTCTCAACGCAAGCAATGAATAGCCAGGTCTTTCACCGGGAAGGAACAACCACGGGAAGGGCAGCATCCAATAAAGGAAAACCACCTATGCCAAAACATGGTATCCATCCACAGACAGCTGTTTCGGGGTATTTGCCCCTCATCAGTGTGGAGTAGGAAACTGGCTATTAGGAGCAGTGCCTAGTGAAAAGGCTATAAACATAAGGATGAATGACCTTGGGGAGATCAAAACATCCAACACTGCGGAGACACCATCACGTGTTTCTCAACGCAGTGATCCAGAACACTGCCCCCATCCCTTATGGGAAATATGCAAATGCATGTAGAAAAGCCGGGGAGACACCATCACGTGTTTCTCAACGCAAGCAATGAATAGCCATGTCTCCGCGGCTTTTCTACATGCATGGACTATTGTAATGCTCTACTAATTGGTCTCCCACTTACTAAACTCTCCCCTCTCCAATCTGTTCTGAATCCAGCAGCCAGGTTCATATTCCTCACCAACCATTACACTGATACCTCTACCCTGTGCCAGTCGTTGCACTGGTTACCAATCCACTTGAGAGTTCAATATAAACTTATCACTCTCACACACAAAGCACTCCAGTGATCAGCACCACCCTATAGCTCCTCTCTTGTCTCAGTCTATCACCCTACCCTTGCATTCCTTTCTGCCAGGGCCGGACTGGGACTAAAATTCAGCCCTGGCATTTGAAGTTACACAGGCCCACTTGTCACATGGTGACTGTATAATATCTTTGTACACTTGTAGGCAGGGCCGGTTTTAGGCAAAGTGGGGCCCTAGGCAAAGTTTAAAATGGGTCCCCAAATGCTAACATATTGCACATCACACAGAAGCATTTCTGTTGTATTTACGTGCGCTGAGTTCAGGCCGCTAAACGAGTTTGATCGACAATACTGAAGTTGTTCAACGCTTGTTTCCCGGCCTCTTTCCACCAGCTGAGGAATAATGATGAGACAGAACGATCACTAATAGATCACCATACAGTATCATGTTTTCAGCAGCACATCTACAGTTTACACTGGCAATGTGCTGCTGACAACAAGGCTTTTTGTTCCAGCAAAAACAATCCGAATATGCAGCATTTTACTTGTTTAGTAAAATACACCCCATAGTCCTCCATATATTATAATGTGCTCCATAGTCCTCCATATAGTATAATACACTCCCTATAGTCCTCCATATATTAAAATACACTGCTCAGTCCTCCACATAGTATAATACACTCCTCATAGTCCTCCATATAGCATAATACAATCCTCATAGTCCTCCATATAGCATAATACAATCCTCATAGTGCTCCATATAGTATAATGCACCGCCACAGTCATCCATGTAGTACAATTCACTTCCCATAGTATAATGCACCCCATAGTTCTTCATATAGTATAACGTATTCCCCATAGTCCTCGATACAGTATAATGCAGCCCACATATAGTATAATGCAGCCACCCCAGAGTATAATGCAGCCACCCCAGAGTATAATGCAGCCACCCCAGAGTATAATGCAGCCACCCCACAGAGTATAATGCAGCCACCCCAGAGTATGTAACCCCCATAGAATATAATACAGCCCACCTCCCCATAATATATAATGTAGCCCCCCATAGAATATAATGCAGCCCCCCATAGTATATAACGCAGCCTCCCCCATAGAATATAATATACCCCCACAATAGTATATAACACAGCCACATAGTACATAACATGGCCTCCCCCATAGAATATAATATACTCCCCATAGTATATAGCAAAGCCCGCATATTATATAGCACAAACCGCATAGTATACAGCACAGCCTGCATACTATAGCACAGCTCGCGTAGTAGATAACACAGCCCACACAGCAGTATTCAGCACAGACCACACAGTAGTATACAGCACAGACCACATAGTAGTATACAGCACAGCCCACGTAGAAGTATACAGCACAGTCCACACAGTAGTATACAGCACAGCCCACAGAGTAATATATACAGCACAGCCCACAAAGTAATATATACAGCACAGCCCACAAAGTAATATATACAGCACAGCCCACAGAGAACTATATACAGCACAGCCCACAGAGAACTATATACAGCACAGCCCACAGAGAACTATATAAAGCACAGCCCAGAGTACTATATACAGCACAGCCCAGAGTACTATATAAAGCACAGCCCAGAGAGTACTATATACAGCACAGCCCAGAGAGTACTATATACAGCACAGCCCAGAGAGTACTATATACAGCACAGCCCACAGAGTACTATATACAGCACAGCCCACAGAGTACTATATACAGCACAGCCCACAGAGTACTATACACAGCACAGCCCACAGAGTACTATATACAGCACAGCCCACAGAGTACTATATACAGCACAGCCCACAGAGTACTATATACAGCACAGCCCACAGAGTACTATATACAGCACAGCCCACAGAGTACTATATACAGCACAGCCCACAGAGAACTATATACAGCACACAGTAGTATACAGCACAGAGCACAGCCCACAGAGAACTATATACAGCCCACAGTAATATACAGCACAGAGCACAGCCGACAGAGAACTATATACAGCACAGAGCACAGCCCACAGAGAACTATATACAGCCCACAGTAGCATACAGCAGAGCACAGCCCACAGATAACTATATACAGCCCACAGTAGTATACAGCACAGAGCACAGCCCACAGAGAACTATATACAGCACAGAGCACAGCCCACAGAGAACTATATACAGCCCACAGTAGCATACAGCACAGAGCACAGCCCACAGATAACTATATACAGCCCACAGTAGTATACAGCACAGAGCACAGCCCACAGAGAACTATATACAGCACAGAGCACAGCCCACAGAGAACTATATACAGCCCACAGTAGCATACAGCACAGAGCACAGCCCACAGATAACTATATACAGCCCACAGTAGTATACAGCACAGAGCACAGCCCACAGAGAACGATATACAGCACAGAGCACAGCCCACAGAGAACTATATACAGCCCACAGTAGCATACAGCACAGAGCACAGCCCACAGATAACTATATACAGCCCACAGTAGTATACAGCACAGAGCACAGCCCACAGAGAACTATATACAGCACAGAGCACAGCCCACAGAGAACTATATACAGCCCACAGTAGCATACAGCACAGAGCACAGCCCACAGATAACTATATACAGCCCACAGTAGTATACAGCACAGAGCACAGCCCACAGAGAGCTATATACAGCCCACAGTAGTATACAGCACAGAGCACAGCCCACAGAGAACTATATACAGCCCACAGCAGTATACAGCACAGAGCACAGCCCACAGAGAACTATATACAGCCCACAGCAGTATACAGCACAGAGCACAGCCCACAGAGAACTATATATAGCACAGAGCACACAGTAGTATACAGCACAGAGCACAGCCCACAGAGAGCTATATACAGCCCACAGTAGTATACAGCACAGAGCACAGCCCACAGAGAACTATATACAGCCCACAGCAGTATACAGCACAGAGCACAGCCCACAGAGAACTATATACAGCCCACAGCAGTATACAGCACAGAGCACAGCCCACAGAGAACTATATATAGCACAGAGCACACAGTAGTATACAGCACAGAGCACAGCCCACAGAGAGCTATATACAGCCCACAGCAGTATACAGCACAGAGCACAGCCCACAGAGAACTATATACAGCCCACAGCAGTATACAGCACAGAGCACAGCCCACAGAGAACTATATATAGCACAGAGCACACAGTAGTATACAGCACAGAGCACAGCCCACAGAGAGCTATATACAGCCCACAGCAGTATACAGCACAGAGCACAGCCCACAGAGAACTATATACAGCCCACAGTAGTATACAGCACAGAGCACAGCCCACAGAGAGCTATATACAGCCCACAGTAGTATACAGCACAGAGCACAGCCCACAGAGAACTATATACAGCCCACAGCAGTATACAGCACAGAGCACAGCCCACAGAGAACTATATACAGCCCACAGCAGTATACAGCACAGAGCACAGCCCACAGAGAACTATATATAGCACAGAGCACACAGTAGTATACAGCACAGAGCACAGCCCACAGAGAGCTATATACAGCCCACAGCAGTATACAGCACAGAGCACAGCCCACAGAGAACTATATACAGCCCACAGTAGTATACAGCACAGAGCACAGCCCACAGAGAACTATATACAGCCCACAGTAGTATACAGCACAGAGCACAGCCCACAGAGAACTATATACAGCCCACAGCAGTATACAGCACAGAGCACAGCCCACAGAGAGCTATATACAGCCCACAGCAGTATACAGCACAGAGCACAGCCCACAGAGAACTATATACAGCCCACAGTAGTATACAGCACAGAGCACAGCCCACAGAGAACTATATACAGCCCACAGCAGTATACAGCACAGAGCACAGCCCACAGAGAACTATATACAGCCCACAGCAGTATACAGCACAGAGCACAGCCCACAGAGAACTATATACAGCCCACAGCAGTATACAGCACAGAGCACAGCCCACAGAGAACTATATACAGCCCACAGTAGTATACAGCACAGAGCACAGCCCACAGAGAACTATATACAGCCCACAGCAGTATACAGCACAGAGCACAGCCCACAGAGAACTATATACAGCCCACAGCAGTATACAGCACAGAGCACAGCCCACAGAGAACTATATACAGCCCACAGTAGTATACAGCACAGAGCACAGCCCACAGAGAGCTATATACAGCCCACAGCAGTATACAGCACAGAGCACAGCCCACAGAGAACTATATACAGCCCACAGCAGTATACAGCACAGCCCACAGAGAACTATATACAGCACAGAGCAAACAGTAGTATACAGCACAGAGCACAGCCCACAGAGTACTATATATAGCACAGAGCACACAGTAGTATACAGCACAGAGCACAGCCCACAGAGAACTATATACAGCCCACAGCAGTATACAGCACAGAGCACAGCCCACAGAGAACTATATACAGCCCACAGCAGTATACAGCACAGAGCACAGCCCACAGAGAACTATATACAGCCCACAGCAGTATACAGCACAGAGCACAGCCCACAGAGAACTATATACAGCCCACAGCAGTATACAGCACAGAGCACAGCCCACAGAGAACTATATACAGCCCACAGCAGTATACAGCACAGCCCACAGAGAACTATATACAGCCCACATCTCTTCTCTTCCTCCCCTCACCTCCTCCGAGAATGGCCCCACAGTCCAGAAAAAAAAAACAACTCTCCTCACCTCTCCTCGTGCCCCGCGTTGCTTCCTGGTTCCTGCTCCTGTCTCAGCAGCTGCAGTCTGCCCGGGACACAGCAGGTGCGCGATGATATGACATCATCGCGCACCCGCAGTGTCAGAGGCAGAGCGGGGAATGATGGGAGAGGAGCGTCTGTAGACGCTCTCTCCTCCATCATTGCATTCAACTGTACCGGCGTCTATACGCCGGTATAGTTGAATGCGACGGCGGGGGCGGCGGATTGAGCGGCCCACCACTGGCACCGGCCCTTCTGGCATTTGCCAGAAGTGCCCTATGGCCAGTCCGGCCCTGCTTTCTGCTAATGATCTAAGATTAACATCTTCAATAAACGGATCCTTAAACTCCTGTCTCCAAGACTTCTCACGTGCTGTGCCAATTCTTTGGAATGCACTGCCCAGGACAATTAATCCCCCAATACCCACAGTTTTAATTGTAACCTAAAAACGCATTTCTTCAGACTGGCCTACCGCCTCAACCTATTTATCTAACTATCTTTGTTTTGCCCATATGAAATTTAAATCAAAACCAGTTCCCTCGTATCATCTGTTCTCACACCCTTTATGCATAAAATAGCCCTCAGTGTCTGTACTTTTACACATACTGGTTGGTTACTGATCTTGCATCATTACGTGAACACCCTATTCATTACATTGATGGCTGGATTGTACAATGCAAGCAATTGTTACCATTCACCTTTCATGTCTCCCCTATTTCCTCACAGATTGTAAACTTGCGAGCAGAGCCCTCACTCCTCTTGGTATCTGTTGATTTATGTGATTATTGTTATTATCTTATTATCTTTTATTGTCTGTGCAAGTACCCTCTAAAATGTAAAGTGCTGCAGAATATGTTGGCGCTATAGAAATAAAATTATTTTTATTGTTCAGTAGTACCAGGATGTGGTATTTTAGTGTTCTCTTTTTTTTTTTTGATCAGTGTATAATATTAGCTACCCTTGACTCAATCCAATATGTAATTAGAAAAATAACTAAGCCAATAAAACAGGAATATTCCCAAAACCCACTTCCTCCAATAAGAGATTAGAACAAGAAAATGAATGTTTGACCCGAAAGGAGTCTATTATACAACTTGTTACTTCCAGTAAGCATTAGAGACTGTAATATAGAGTGTAAAATAGAAGACAATTGGTACCAATACAGAACTTACTAGTTTTAAATGGGGGCATTATTAAAGGGAACCCGTCAGCAAGATTGTACACAGTAACCTACACAGTGTCAGGTTGGCGGCATTATACTGATTCCTTGGTTGATGAAATCCGTCTTGTGGTTGTTGTTTAATCATTATTTTCATTTTTTAGTTAATGAAATGCTCGTGCTTTGGGGGCGGCCTGTGGGGGGAGTGGGGTCTTCATGTGGCACTCTGATTAGCTATTCATAATGCAGACTGCTGACAGGTCACTGATCCCTCATTGACCTGGAACGAAGAGGGGGCATCTGTGTCCCTGGTAAACGGTAAACATCTGATAGGATGGCCGTCACGTCAGTGGTAGGCCTGTGGTGTCCTATGTCTCCTGGATAGGCAGCGCTCCCGCGATCTGCTTGGATGACAGAATGCTGTAGATAAGCCCATGATGGCGGTGGCCGAAGCTTATATACGAAAAAGTAGGTGACAGATTCCCTTTAAAATCACCTGTGGCTGATAGGAGTGGAAGTGCACATTTCCAAAAAGGGTTTGATAGAAATAGAGAAAAAGACCAGCACATCTTTGCTAAGTACCTTCTTTTTTACGGCATTTTTCATATATTTCATATATATATATATTTCATATATACGTTATATAGCGCATTTTTTTCCTTTTTTCTTTTTTCCCATTTTCTTTGGCAGTAATGCAGTTTCAATGTTCTAGAATAATCATTCTTGGTAAATCACGGTGCAACCTTTATCATTTTTTAAGATATATGCTTTTCTGGTTGGCAACTGTTCACATTAGCTTGGATGTGCTGGTCTTATTCTCTATTTGTATGAAACCCTTTTTGGACATGTGCACTCCCACTCCCATCAGCCACAGGTGATTTTAAGTAGTTAGCTGGTCCATTCCTGCCCCATAAATTGTAAGCTTTTTGCCCAAGAAAGGTGACATATCAGACAGGGACCCAACTTTCTAAGGACACCTTGACGAGGCAGTTGGGCTTCTTTCTTACTGTATTTTTCATAGCAATTTTGTAGATGAATATTTCATCATTTAATAGTGTTTTAAATTAAGTAGTAATAGTTTGTTGCAATTCAGTGATTATGTAGTGTTAGGTGTATTGTGGTATTGCTGGTAATATTTGTCTCTGCTGAGTGTGTTTGGCTCTGTAGGAGTGTGGTAAAATTATGTATGTACTATGTAATGATAATGGTAGTGGTTAGCATGAAGTGATATTCTTTGGACCTTGTATGGTGGTAAGTTTGGTTATACTGGTGTTTGTATAGTGAGTTTAAGTATGCAGATGATATTTAGGCCCGGTATAGTAGTATCTGGGGTAGAAAGTAAATATAGTTGTATAGATCTTATGTTAAGTGGCAATAGAGCATAGGAGGAGAGGCGTAGTTTGGGACATGGACTCTTGATCTTTCAGCCCCTAACAATGCCCCTCGCAATGTACTATGCTTTTAGAGTTGGTCACCAACAATAAGCCATGACTGTTCTTCCCCAATAGTGATGATGGACCTATATTTTCTCACCATTAGCACAATTTGTTTGCAGTATCTGATGCACTTCAAATATAAAAGCCTATTCAGGTTATCTTCAAATAAACCAATTGGCAAGCTAGCTTTTGGCCACATTGTCCTGTCTAAATGGGCATTCCTTGTCATTTCAGGTGACTTATTGTAGTCAGCAGTCAAGTTTGTGTACAATCCGCATGTAAAAACATTATATCTGACAATTATATGACTTGTCTTGTTTCCTGCATTTATCATTATCATTCATTAGTTTTTCCCCTGCTCAATCTCTAATTGTTTTTTTATTTTTATCCATAGAGTGGACAGAGACTGGCTGCAATGATGTCTCTCATTAGCAATATACATAGAAAAGAAGACATCTGCTCCTCTACCCTGAATGTAAACTTCTATAGGCTACAACTGAAACCTGATGTCTCAAGGAGTCGATAGTCCATCTCCTATCTCTACCAATATGAAGAACACATTTACTAGTAGATTGAGAGTGAATGACACAGTAGGAGATGGAGAAGAAGTGGAGGAGTCTGATAATTGGAGGAAGGAGCACATTTCTGTAATATGAAATGAAAGTATCACCATTTATTTTATGTAAAATCGTAATGATACTTTCTGCTGCACATATGTCTGTCTGTATTCTAAATACTGAGACCAAACTCAGACTCAAATTCATTTCTGGCACTCTATGTCCTGACTTGGTCTGCTCTCTGATTTTCTTCTAGTTCATCCTCTGCTGATCACACACTGCAGTCCCTAGTAGCTCGAGGTTAGTCTGAGAGTTCTGTAGTGTCCCCGGTCAGTAAATGGCCTTAATCAGGACCCCTAGCAACTTGGATCCAGTTTCCTCTATGTGAGGGCTTTTGGTTTGGAGGTAAGGGCATTGTCTTGTTTGGTCTTTAACTCACAATACCAATGTTTTATCATCAAGTAAAGTTACACAAATTCTGCTCAATTGTTAGATCCACTGCATTTCTTATGGAGGTAATTTGTAAATGCAGATCCAGCACTTTAGCTAGTGATGCGTCTGAACACCGGCTTATATGTAGTTTCAGTCAGCGACAATGCCACTCATCTTTGCTAAAACTTTTTTCTCTGGGCTCAGTATCTCTGCCGATGTAGATGGCACAAGCCAGTGATTGGCTGCAGTGGTCACGTGCATTGTAGTTGTGATGTCACCACTGTAGCCTGTAAGGAATTATCGTAAACACCTGTGAGAAGACAGCACGAGAGGAAAGGGATATGTATTGTTGTACTAGCTATTTTCAACATCTACGCATCTATGGGCTGAAGAAATTTGAAGGATTAAAACCATTTAAGTCCTTGGGTTGATAATGAGTAGCAAACTTTAGAAGTAAACCATAGCACTTACCAAGAACTATTGAACCTTCCTGCTCAAGTGGGAAATGATGGTGAAGGTTCCCTTACTTATCTCAGGTCAGCATACCATTAGTTAGGGAAGATGAATTTGGAAATATATTTTATCATTAAGAAAATTAAAAAGAGTATTGTTAGAAGGAGAAGGAAGCTGGAATCTGTAGCCATCATACAGTGGAAGGTGGACAAAGAGCAGACTGGAATAACCCACGCATGGATTAAAGACCATTGGCAGGGGTGAGTATGACAAACTTTTCTTTAATTTTATTATGAGTTACTACATCAGGATCGGAATGTACCTTTTATACTCAAGATTGGTGATAAATGTTTGATCGTGGGGGGTCCTTTCACCTCCACTTATCATTAGTATAATGATCCTGTGCTCCCCATTTAATGGTGCTGTGGTTGTGGAAGCATAGTGTCACTATGAAATGCTTACTGGCTTGACGAAAATAGCCAAACCCCTTTGTTACTGTATCTCTATCAGTCCCATAAATTTGAAATATAGTGACACTGTGTATTTTGCCACTGCTGACCCCATTCTTCTGTTCAGTGGGTATTCCTATGGTGGGAAACCCAATAATCAAGCAATTATCATCCATCTTAAGAATAGGTTATAGCATGTGTATCGTAAAACACTCTTTCGAAGAGAATGTTTAAATTAGGTTTTTATGTTACTTTTTTAACTTCTCACCTTACTATCTATACTAAAATTTAAATTCAGAAATCTTTCAATTTTCATATTGTTCACTAGATGTAACACAATACTTCCTATTCTGTAGACTGATCACTTTTCAGCAGTATCATTATCATCACAGACATAGTTACACTAAAAGGTAACACACTAGACTTCATTTTCTGGAAATATCTCTTTTCAGCAGTGTTATTATCATCACAGACATGATTACAATGAAAGGTATCACCTTAAGATACAGTAAATAACACAGGAGCCATCTTTCACAATATGTGCGGATCACTGCTTCCCTTCACAATTTACCCCTTCACCACCTTGGGTTTTTCCGTTTTTGTGTTTTCGTTTTTGTTCCCCTTCTTTCCAGAGCCATAACATTTTTATTTTTCTGTCAGTATGGCCATGTGAGGGCTTGTATTTTGCGGTATGAGATGTACTTTTGAACAACACCATTGAATTTGCCATATAGTGTACTGCAAAAACAGGAAAAAAAATCCAAGTGACATTGCAAAAAAAGTGCAATTCTATAATTATTATTATTTTTTTAAACTACCGTATTTTTCGGACTATAAGGCGCACCCAGGTTTTAGAGGTGGAAAATAGGGAAAAAAATATTTGAAGCAAAAAAATGTGGTAAAATATTTAATAACATAAATAACATACTATTATATGTGGTGTTATTATATATAATAGTATGTTATTATGTTGGAAGCTGCGGGACCAGTGTGGTGTCTGTGAAGTACGATATGAAGACGCTGGAGGGTGAGTATAAGGGCTCATTTCCACATGCGAGGCACACGTCCGTATCTCGCATGTGGAAACCAAGCTCTGGCGCCGGCACTTTGGAGCGGAGCTGTGCAGCTCCATGTTTTCCTATGCGGCCACACGCTCCGCTCTGGAGTGCCGGCTCCACAGCTTGGTTTCCACATGCGAGATACGGACGTGTGCCTCGCATGTGGAAATGAGCCCTAAGAATGGGTGCACAGGGCTTATAGTGAAAGCACCACTCCAGCACTGCAAAATAACACTGGAGTGCTGCTTTAAAATCCCATGGAAGAACTATAACTCCCAGCATGTCCTGAAGATCCTATGACATGCTGGGAGTTATAGTTCACCAAAGGAGTGGCAGAGTGCTTTATTGTGTTTTGTAAAGACTGACCTCTTAATTGTGGCAGCCAGCCACACTGTTGTGAGGTAAAAGCTGGAGCATCCCATGGCTGCACACACACAGAGCCCTCCCTGTTGTTGTTGCCTTTCCACAGCGCAGGACATAAGAGGAAGCTGCAGATTTTAGGTGGGAGTCTGAAGGACCTGTGATGATGTCAGAAGAGGGAGGGCTCTGAGCTGCCATGTGATGCTCCAGCCCGCCCACTTCTGACATCACACAGGTCCTCCCTGTGCACCAGACAGCTCAGCGTCCAGCACAGGCAGGTATGCAGCGATCTCCTGGCCCCTGCTGCTGCTGCCTCCTCCTCCCCCGGACACACAGATTCTCCCCGGAATCAGTGCTGGGGAAACTGTGTGTCCCTGCTTAAGTGCAGCATTCATTTGCTGCTCCCGGCTCACCGCTCAGCTGATCGGTGGGCGGGGAGCAGCTAATAAATATTCACTGCACTTAATCAGCGGGGCCATGTGCTTTCCCCAGCAGCTGATTCCGGGCAGCGGGGACATCCTGAAGTGGGATAACAGTGCGATCCCACTCGCTGCTGCCCCCCTCCCCACATGCTATATCCGTATTATAAGACGCACCCACACTTTCCTCCCAAATTTGGAGGAAAAAAGTGCGTCTTATAGTCCGAAAAATACGGTATGTTCACTAAATGCTAAAACTGTCCTGCCATTATGATTCTCCAGGTCATTACGATGATCGCACATATGAAAGATGTGTAGGTTCTTTTTTATTTAAGTAATAAAAAAATGGCGCCATTTGGCGAGACCCAAATAGTGTCTCCATTTTTCAGGATCTGGGGCAGGGTGAGGGCTTATTTTTTGTGAGCCAAGCTGATATTTTTATTGATACCATTTGGGGATAGATGAGATATTTTGATTACCTGTTATTCCATGCTATTGCAATGTTGTGGCAACCAAAAAACTGTAATTCTAGTATTTTGATTTGTTTTCTCATTACCGATTGTGTATTCTTTTTAAATTTTTAAATTTTGACTGGGACAAAAGGGGGGAGATTGAATTTTTTTATATTTCTAGGGTCTAAGGGGTAAGGTTTCTCCTTGTGGAGAGTGACATACCAGCTCTGGCTTGTCAAAGTAAGGAGGCTTATTCGCCGTGCAATGCTCCTCTGGGAAATTTAATATGCAAACTGCCTCATCAGAGAAAAAGAGGACTTAACTCTATAGCGCCACCTGTTGGAAGTAGCGATCCTACAAGTCACAATCAACCCCTCCATAGCCCGCACCAAAGAGGGGAGGAGACCTATGACGTACCTATACGTCATAGGCCGTGAAGGTATTAATGTCCTATTACATAGTTAATATGGTTAAAAAAGACACATATCCATTCAACCGATGTGAAATGATAAGAGATTTGGAATATATGTACAACCATAATGCGTGATCCAGTCTTTCCCATAAGAGCTAATCCTTCCCTCCTGATCAAGATTGTCAATTACTGTTAAAAAGTGATCTTTAAAAAATATCATAAAAAAGGGAAAAAAAATTGTAAAAAGCAGTCATTTTCTCATTTGTACAGAAATGTTATATTGTATAATCATATATTTCAGGGGTCTGTATGTTACACAACTGGAAGAGAATTCAGCCTGCACAGAGAGTGGTCTGACTTATCTTCATGTCTGATTAAAAAATTGGATTTTCATGTTTTTAATTTCCCCACTGGCTACGTAATTTTGCCCTAAGGATAATAAGGATCCAGATTTCAACTGTAGGAATAGTTTCTAGTAGCAGAAGCCATTGAAAGAGTTAAAATCTTGAAGTTTTAATCCAGCCGAGGTTACTACAGCAATAAGTCACACATAGTAATTGGATGATAAAATGCCACATGAGCTAACATGAGATTTATAAGCGCCAGCTTTATATTGCAGCTCCTGATAAACTGTGCTCATATTTTTGTGCAGAGAAGCAGGGGAACATTTACAGCTGGTTATCATCCGGGTATCAGATTACATTATCATAGCCATTTTACCAGGCAGCGGGCAAATGAACTTTTCGCGAAAAAAACCCCGCATTTTTAACTTCCGAAGCATCAACGTTCCGGATATAAATATTCATTTTCTGGATATAAAAGCTACCTACCCGCCATTATAATATAATCATGACAATATGATGCGCTACAACAATACATTATTATCTTAAATTACCAATTAAATAATCCCATAGAAAATAACATTTTAATGCTATTATGATTTTTGTCTTTGCTTTTTTTACGTTCCAAGTAAAACCTTGTGCATCCACAGCAAATCTTTCTACAGACCAGCAGGGGGCAGCGTTTTTTCAGCTATTTAAGACCTAAAAGCTCAGTGAACAAGAAGAGAAAATGTTGATCCTAATTGGAGCAGACAGAGGGATCCTCTATAATCCATCAACATCCTTTTCAAATTATGATTCTTAGGTGGGTGGTGTCTGAAATGCCAGTGCAGGCTTCTCTGTAATAGAGCCAAACAATTGTCAATTCTCTCTGCTGAATACACACTTGCTATAAGACAGGCATCGGAACATGGGAGGCTTGCATTTCTTTTCTAATTTGTTAATGGACACTGGAAGATGGGGACAATGTCCTATATCGCCACTGTTTTCAATCAACATTTTTTTTTCTTTTTTGGTGATTTGAAATAATGCATTTACTTGATATAGTGAAAATATCAATAAAGCAGAATGTATTACATAGTCTGCGTTCTGCATGTCTCCAATCCACATCCTGCTTGTGGCTATAAAATTACCTGCCTTTGGATCATTTCATTCACATCTTGGGTAAAATAAGAAATGTAGCAGACCCTGTAACAAAGTGGAACATAGGGGCATATTTACTGGATGGATATAGTTGTAATATTGTAATATACGTTATGCACACCTCTGCAATGCTTTATAATGATGCCAAATTAATGAAAAGGTATTTAGGCATCGGACAATGGAAAAGGCACCACCAAATGGGCAGGGCCTGTCCCTCGTTAGAAAATAAAGGGGCTATCTAGGACTTAAAGGGAATTTATCAGTGGAATATCCCCCCAAAGCCATCTATATGTGCATGTAGGTCGTAGAAAATTGAATAAATTGATGTCTTGTTTCAGAGAAATCCACGTTTTTATTAATATGTAAATGAGCTGTTACGATCTATGGGCCGAGCACAGATCTGGATTAAATTCTGTCTCCAGAGCTTTTTTTTTTTTTACCAATTTGAGACATATTATAACTGACAGTCTGCTTTCCTGATCTACATGTCTCACACTAGTAACTCCCCCTTTTCATTTCTGGGGGCAGATTCTCAGGGGAATCTGTGTACGGCCCATAGATCTTAACAACTTATTTGCATATGAGAAAAGTGTGGATTTCTATGGAATATGACATTGAATTACAGATATCAAAGTATCATGTTATTCAGCTTCCTATGACCTACAAGCGAATATAGATGGCTTAGGAGGGCTGATTCTACTGACAGTTTCCTTTTTTTCATGACTTATATGTTCTCAGTTCTGTATGTACAAACCACCTTCTGCCGCCTAACTTCTATCTACAGCTGCAGAATCTCCCCTATCCATTGCTGCCACGGAGTAATGATCCCTGCTATATGACGATGAACAAATCCACCTTCCTGCACACATTAGTGAGTATGGAAGTGCATGTACTATGTACAGTATATGTAATATGTGTGTGTGTGCCATGTGTATAAGCGCATATCATGTGTGTAATGTGTGTATAGATGTGTTTATTTAAATGTCATATAATATTTCTATGTGTAATTAGTTTGACAACATATAGTGTATATACACTGTGATATATTTCATCTGTGATAAGATGTCAATCATTGTCATATACACTCACCGGCCACTTTATTAGGTACACCTGTCCAACTTCTTGTTAACACTTAATTTCTAATCAGCCAATCACATGGCGGCAACTCAGTGCATTTAGGCATGTAGACATGGTCAAGACAATCTCCTGCAGTTCAAACCGAGCATCAGTATGGGGAAGAAAGGTGATTTGAGTGCCTTTGAACGTGGCATGGTTGTTGGTGCCAGAAGGGCTGGTCTGAGTATTTCAGAAACTGCTGATCTACTGGGATTTTCACGCACAACCATCTCTAGGGTTTACAGAGAATGGTCCGAAAAAGAAAAAAAATCCAGTGAGCGGCAGTTCTGTGGGCGGAAATGCCTTGTTGATGCCAGAGGTCAGAGGAGAATGGGCAGACTGGTTCGAGCTGATAGAAAGGCAACAGTGACTCAAATCGCCACCCGTTACAACCAAGGTAGGCCTAAGAGCATCTCTGAACGCACAGTGCGTCGAACTTTGAGGCAGATGGGCTACAGCAGCAGAAGACCACACCGGGTACCACTCCTTTCAGCTAAGAACAGGAAACTGAGGCTACAATTTGTACAAGCTCATCGAAATTGGACAGTAGAAGATTGGAAAAACGTTGCTTGGTCTGATGAGTCTCGATTTCTGCTGCGACATTCGGATGGTAGGGTCAGAATTTGGCGTAAACAACATGAAAGCATGGATCCATCCTGCCTTGTATGGAGCATCTTTGGGATGTGCAGCCGACAAATCTGCGGCAACTGTGTGATGCCATCATGTCAATATGGACCAAAATCTCTGAGGAATGCTTCCAGCACCTTGTTGAATCTATGCCACGAAGAATTGAGGCAGTTCTGAAGGCAAAAGGGGGTCCAACCCGTTACTAGCATGGTGTACCTAATAAAGTGGCCGGTGAGTGTATGTATGTATGTATAAGTGTGTGTAGGTATTTGTAAGATGTGTAACTTAGCCTAGATTCCATTTTCAAAAGTATTTAGTTATACTACAAAAAAAGGGACTCAAGGAGAAGGAAAAATCAGCAACAAACTGTTTTTGTTGAATCTAGTTTCTAATTTTGTATATGCTTTTCTCCCTCTTAAAAATGAAGTAGTGGTGTGGTATGCCACTCATCTTACTATGATACTTTAGTGTGGTGTCTCTAGCTTACATCAACACAACGCATGGTGTTTGACTACGGACTGACATTTTCAGACTCATTTTTTTCCAAGTGTCTGCAGTTTGGTTTAAATATTTTACCATATCTATAGTATGTTGCTGTATCTATGTAGTAAGCTTAGTTATGCTACTGTATCTATGTAATAAGTTTTGCTATGGATGTGTATCCATGTAGTAGGCTTGCTGCTGTTACTGTATACTTATAGTACTGTAAGCTTAATTCTGATAACATATCTATGTAGTAAGTGTAGTTCTGGTACCCTATTCAAATATTAATCTTGGTTCTGGTATGGTTTCTATGTAGTAAATGTGGTTATGTTACCATTTCTATGTAGTAAGTTTGTTGCTGGTGCTGTATGTATGCATTAAGCTTGAGTCTTGGTACACTATCTGTGCATTAAGCTTGGTTCTGTTAACATTACTTATGGCGTTAGTATGGTTCTGCTATCATTTTATTTTTAATAAGCTTATTTGTCAACAATATATAGTAAGCTGGGTTCATGTACTATATATTGACCTTGGTTTTGAAACCGAATCAATGCAGTATACTTGGTTGTGCTACCATGTCTGTACAGTTAGTTTGTTTGTAGTACCGCATCTATGCAGTGAGCCTGGTTATTTTAATATATTTATAAAGTAAGTGTGACTGTGGTACTGTAACTATTTGTAAGATGGGTTGTGTAGCAAGTAATGAATCTACATTACACTACATCACCTACAGATAATGTAAAGAAATTACCAAGAATATTTCCGGGTCCCTGTGAATAATTGAGCCATTATTTACAGCTCAATTATCTATCAGCAGTTGCACATGTAAAAGACATTTTATAAGGCAGGAAAAAGGTAGGCATGCTATAGATGGTCCGCTATTCGTATACCCATTCCGTATACTTGACCATCCAGCATTGCTGACAGCTGTTTAGTTGGGGCTCAATTCTGTATATTTGTCAACTCATAACTGTATAGTGAATTGTATTAATCATAAGGCTGAATCCATTAATGGTGTGCAAAACAAAATGCCATGAACATGTGAATTCCCTGATGGACCCTTGGGCAGGAGACAATGCTCATCCTCAATATGAGCATGAGTTTGTACAATACACTTGATTCCCTATGTTCACGCCACAGTGACGTACAAAATCTCATAATTGATTTAGCAAACCACAGCAAGTGTAATTTTTATTATTATTGTGAAGAAGAACAGGAAAATTGGCAAATGAAGAAAATGGGCTCCCAGAGTCAATGTTACTCTTGGGTCCTTGGCACCACAGTCCCACACACCATTACTTGACACAAGGTATACAGAATTTTTGCTTTAAGCATAGTGGGTGGACACATTTTAATTGGACTTTTAGATCCCTGTAACCAACTGTGAATTCAGGCAAATAATGTCATCCTCACCATGAAATACAGTTGGTTGTCTTCTGACAGACCAGGTTCTCATAGGTCTAGTTCTGCCGCTTTGGTGTTATAGGTGGGGACTTCGTGATGTCTCATATGATTAAATCAAAGTGAAGTTGGAAAAGGTGCTTCTCCTTCTCTTGTCCACTCTTTTCTTCTCCTAGGCATGGTTGGCTCTGGCTTATAATTCATGAGGATTCCGACAGTAGATGAAGAGTCAATGAAAGGGGTCACAGTGCTTAAAATCACTTATGCAAAGCACAATAATTGCTGCACACAGCATCACAATGGCTATTTAGGGATCTGTAATTGTGTACTGGATGTATTACAGGCAGAAATATTGTGTATGATCGGTATAGCTGGATCTACTTCCTTTTCCTCTGCTTCTTTCTCTTTTTTTTCATATTACTTTTTCTTCAGGCATAATATTAGAGATGATTTCCGAGCAACTTCCTTGCCTCACCTCCAATTTTCATAAAGAGTGCAATTGTTCATTAACATAGAAAGGAAAATCCTGCAGCTGCCTCCTCTCCTCTCCTCCATGACTGCTATTTACTACATGGATCTCTCTGGTGACTGAGCAAGTCTGCAGGCAGGAAACAATGGGTTGTAAGGTGAGGAAGATGCCACTCTGCGAAGATAAATTACAAAGTCTGAGGTGTTTGCATGCTCCACTGCTCTTTGCAAAAAAAAAAAGAATAAAAAATAATTCTGTGTATGCTTTTAATGCGAATAACCTCTTGGTTTCATAGACATTTAAATTGATTTACGTAAAGAAGACTTGTTGCATTTTACAGTACTACTATTTAAGAATTTGGGCTCTTTTAAGTTCTAATTACTATAACCTTCGAGATCTAAATAAGTAATTATTCTCAAATGAAAAAGAAATTACAGATTCACATTTTGGAAAATAATGTTAATGTACAGCCATAAAAGACAGATCTGTATTTATTTGGGAAAGGAAACATACATGCTGCTTATTTTCCCAGGGTTTTGCATACAGTCTTCTTATGTGCTTCGTTAAATCATCCTGGAAAGCATTAGACAAAGCGGTGGTGGGAAATGATTGATATTGGTAGCTTTCCAAGGTTCTAACCCACACTATTATACACTGGGAGGACAGGGAGCAGTGTCACAGCGGACAACTAATTACCAGGATAGGGAGGTCCATGCGCCTTTTCTGAGATGCCTTTAGTCTTACTACAATTTAAAGATACAGAGATTTTGATCCTTTGCCTTCTATCTTCCAGCTCTTAGCATTAAATGGAAAAATGAATTTAAAACTATTGTTAGTAAAGTGCATGTCTCTTTATTCAGATAGGAAATATTTTATCCTGTTCTTTTATCTAATGATGAAAATGTGATGTAGTTAGGGAAATAATTAATAGAGAAGAAGAAAACAAAAAACAACATTAATAATTCAAATTAGAGATGATTGAATCAGTGAAAATGCACTTTATCAGTATTATGACAATCGACAAATTTATTATAAAGCATCGTTTGCAAACAATGCGTGCCACTTTTTTATAATCTTCATGATCTCCTAGATGATCATCTTAAAAGTTGGTGAGTATAGTTATATGCCAAATCACCTTGTACGTTATATGGTGTTTTGATATGAAAATAATAGCTTTGTGAACAATGTAGTAATTAAATTGCTCATATCTCTTACTTCCACAACAAACCAGCTTGATATATTACATTGCTCGCATCGCTTATAACAATCTTCACGATCCACCTGTATACAGTTAATATGATCATGTTGTCTACCACAAACATACTTGTCACAAGTCACTTCATCTGGCAGATTCCAGAGAAACCTTCACCCTTAACCCATTATCTACCAATGTAATTTTTAGCTTCTAGCAACTAAGATTTTATAATTTTTATAATTTGGTCCAATTTTTTGTGTTTTGTTTGTAAAATGAATGTTTTCAAAATAGGAAATCATGTCATTGTCATTTTTAATTGAATATTGGGACGCCCTTTTCTGAAAAATCCTTACTTGTAAGCATTTTGCAAATTATGATCCTGATTCATTAGGACCCAAATCATTAAAAATCTGTCATTTAAAAAAATAAATAAATAAATAAATGAAAATTGCTAATTTGTCAAGTAATGGGTTAAACTCCTGAACAGGAATCTGGTCTTACAATGGAATCCACTAATATTGCTTCTAAGGAAGGGCTGCTGGCTTGAGGAGTGAACCAGAGGCAAGAAAAGTCATCATGCAGGGTTAATTCATAGCACTTACATCAATGCCAAAATCTGAAACGAATGGTCAAAATATAAGCCAAGGTCAGAAAACTGGATAAATCAGGTGACACAACAGGAGCAAAGACTAGGGCCATACACCAGGTAAAGAGTATTTATTGACTGAGAGTAGAAGTAAGAGACCCAGGGGTTTAAATAGCAAACAGCCTTCCAGGGCACTCAGAAAAGAGTAATCAAAACCAGACACTAATAAACCCCATAATTCCGTGATTTTGTGGCACCAAAAGTCCCAGGAATAAAACAAAACTGTAGCATTCACACATCACCTGCAATAAGTGTGGCACCACCTAGAGACTGAAGTGGTAGATTTAGGGGACAGGAACTGGCACACATGACACAACTCTTGAAGATTATGTCATGCATACCTTCACTTGTGTATTGTGTTGCTCTATGACTGAAAAATCACTGCTTTCATTTCTATGCAAAGAGGCTTAAGTGTTCTGGTCATGATCTGAGCACTTACCTAACTTCTCCTCTATTCCGAGCCAAGCTCCTCTGCTTGATTTACAGTTCTGTGACTTGGGAAGTAATTTTTCACTCCCTCAGGGCCTCCATCAGGGCATTACTGCCCTTACTTGTGTATGGTTTGAAAAAACTGACCGTCACATCCATACATAGACTAAGTGTGAACAGGTGCTGAACCTAGAGTAACCAACTCATATATAATCAAATAAAAAAGGCAGCACACTGCAGCGCTAAGACATGCAAACATGAAACATGAAAACTGAACTGCAATACTGCACTAGAAATATGAAAAATGAGAGCGTTTAGCGCATAAAAATGGCCAATTTTATGTGTACCTGATAGCCCCCTTTACGGCATCTCTGTGCTGCCTTTTTTATTTGATTATATATGAGTTGGTTACTCTAGGTTCAGCACCTGTTCACACTTAGTCTATGTATGGATGTGACGGTCAGTTTTTTCAAATATATTATTTAGCCTTCTGACTGAGCACTCCGCCTCCTAGCCCAGGTGTTTTAATCGCATCAGGTCCAGTACCCCTCCACAGAGAGAGAGAATATGAGTCTAGGAAGAGGTTTTCACAGGTACCCATTCACATGGAGACGTTTATTCTCAGTGAGGTAGGCAAGCGTAGGACCTGATATACGAAAGATGCCGTAAAGGGGCTATCAGGTACACATAAAATTGGCCATTTTTATGCGCTAAACGCTCTCATTTTTCATATTTCTAGTGCAGTATTGCAGTTCAGTTTTCATGTTTCATGTTTGCATGTCTTAGCGCTGCAGTGTGCTGCCTTTTTTATTTGCTTACTTGTGTATGGGACCCGGTGAGGAGAAATGGCAGGATTCGTCTGGTTCAGCCACTGAACATGCATCCGAGGACACACGCCAATCGCAGACTGACATCGACGGCATATGACGTCATTGTCAGGTGCCAGCACATCAAATGGATGAGGGAAAGGATGCTGCTGGACAGGTAAGGAGAAACTTTTTTTTTCACTTTTTTTCGTACTGAAAGCTGCAATATGGGGACAAGGTGGAAACACATGGAGACAAAGTGGAGACATGGAGACACATAAGTGCAGAATGAAGACATGTGGGGGCAGGATCAGAGAACATATGGGGCCAGGATGGGAGAACATATGGGACCAGTATGGGAGAACATAGGGGACCAGGAATTAGACATAAGGATCCAGAAATGAGACACAAGGGGCCAGGAATAAGACACAAGGTGGGACATAATCACTGTTAGGGATATTTATGTGATATTATTACTGCTGTGATGTATTTTGTTTTAGAGGACACTGTTTTTAGTGAGGGGTGTTTAGTGAGGTAGTGTTGTTAGTGTGCAGGGCTGCACTATCTCGCTTTTTTTACTTCATCTGGTGTGGTGTAATATTAGCATTGTGTTTTTTTATTAACAATTAGTATTGTAGTATTTGATCAATATGTGTTGGTAGTATGTGTAGCGGTGTTTGTCCCCTGTGTGTGGTATTATTTGGTCACTATGTGGTGGTAATATGTGGTTTGGTCATGGTATGACTATTTGTTCCTTGTATGTGGTAGTTTTCAGTCACAATGTGCTGGCAATATGTGGCCTCATCATGGTGGGGCAGCATTTGTCCCCTACATGTGTTATTATTCAGTCACTATGTGGAGGTACTATGTAGTCTGGTCATGGTGTGATGATATTTCTTCCTTGTATGTGGTAGTATTCGGTCATTATGTGCTAGTAATATGTGGTCTGGTCATGGTGTAGCGGTATTTGTCCCTTGAATGTCGTATTATTCCGTCACTATTGGTGGTAATATGTGGTCTGGTCATGGTGTGATGTTATTTGTTCCTTGTATGTGGTATTATTCGATCACTATGTGCTGCTAATATGTGGTCTGGTCATGGTGTGGTGGTATTTGTCACTTGTATGTGGTATTATTCAGTCACTAGTGGTGGTACTATGTAGTCTGGTCATGGTGTGCTGATATTTCTTCCTTGTATGTGGTAGTATTCGGTCACTATGTGCTAGTAATATGTGGTCTGGTCATGGTGTAGTGGTATTTGTCCCTTGAATGTCGTATTATTCCGTCACTATTGGTGGTAATATGTGGTCTGGTCATGGTGTGATGTTATTTGTTCCTTGTATGTGGTATTATTCGATCACTATGTGCTGCTAATATGTGGTCTAGTCATGGTGTGGTGGTATTTGTCACTTGTATGTGGTATTATTCAGTCACTAGTGGTGGTAATATGTGGTCTGGTCATGGTGTGGTGGTATTTGTCCCTTGTATGTGGTATTATTTGTTCACTATAAGGTGGTAATAAGTGGTCTAGCCATGATGTGGCTGTATTTGTCCCTTGCATGTGTTAATGGTGTGATTTGGTGTGAACGTGGTGCAGAAATGGAGTTTTCCAAGAGTGGGAGGTAGGACTGTGGAAGATTTGAGGTGTGTAGGCGGAGCTGAGGAGGAGCCTGGGTGGAGTCTCAAGAGGGTCTGAAAATTTTGCCACTATGGGGCCCTGAAATTCCTGGTGGCAGCCTTGCACTCCCTAACCACTTAAGCCTCATTTGCATATGACTGAAAACAGTGATTTGTCAGTCAGGGAGCAACATATAGCACAAGAAAAGGTATGGCTGACATTAAATTCAGAAATTAACATAACCATGACATGACATGAGAGTTTGGGAAAAGAGAGGGAGGTTATTAAGAGCAAAGCTGCATTCATGGAACCTGAGGGAGCCACATCAATTCCACATAGGTCGGTTTTGCAACCCATAGACTCTCTATACTCACCTCTACTTTATATAAATAGTCTACAAATATTGTGGTTTGTCAATGATTGCCGTGTTACCCCCTGAAATATACAATATATACTTATCAGTCAATACATGAAACCATTTGCAGTTGAAAGGACTAATACTGATTATCTCAGTTACACTTGTCAATTACACTTGTCAAAAGTTAGGGTATACTGTATTAGAAAGCGATTGATATCTTCAGGGTCTTTAAAATGTTCCTCTTAAAGGTTGGAAAGTATAGTTGTATGACAAATCACAATAAAAGCATGTTATAGAGTTAGTTGATATGTTACAAGTAGGGTTGAGCGAAACGGGTCGACCATTTTCAGAAGTCGCCGACTTTTGGCAAAGTCGGGTTTCATGAAACCCGACCCGACACCTGTGTGGGGTCGGCCATGAGGTCGGCGATCTTCTGAATCTGGTATCGGAATTCCGATACCGAGTTCCGATATGTTTGCGATATCGGGAATTGGTATCGGAATCCATATTTAAGTGTAAAATAAAGAATCAAAATAAAAAATATTGATATACTCACCCACGGACGCGCCCTGGTACTAACCGGCAGCCTTCCTTCCTAAGAATGAGCGCGTGAATGGCCTGCGGTGACGTCGCGGCTTGTGATTGGTCACGTGACCGCCCATGTGACCGCTCACGCGACCAATCACAAGCCGCGACGTCACCGCAGGTCATTCACGCTCTCATTCTTAGGAAGCAAGGCTGCCGGTTAGTACCAGGGCGCGTCCGAGGGTGAGTATATCAATATTTTTTATTTTGATTCTTTATTTTACACATTAATATGGATCCCAGGGCCTGAAGGTGAGTTTCCTCTCCTTCAGACCCTGGGAACCATAGTATCCCATTGCACTGCATTGGGTTTCGTGTTTCGGCCGACCCCGACCCCGACTTTTTTATAGGATCGGCCGATTTCACTCGACCCGACTTTTGAGAAAGTCGGGTTTCGTGAAACCCGACCCGATCCTATAAAAATAAAAGTCGCTCAACCCTAGTTACAAGCAGAAAAAAAAATTAGTGACTTTGACAAATGCGAAATTGTAATAGATAAACAATTGAGATCATCTCCAAAATGGCAGTTCTTGTCTTGTGTTTCTTCTGTGCAGTGGTTAGTATCTACTAGGAGGCATATGAACATATATACTAGTATTGGAACATAGAGTAGCAGAAGACGTATGTAGTCTTATCGCATTTTCCTTTATTTCATGTGGATGGCAGGATGCATGCGTGTCCGTTATCTGGGGAAGATACGGCACCAAGATGTATTTTTAGAAGAAAGTAAGCTGGCAGATGTATTGTGATGCCTTGGGCAGTGTTCTACCAGGCAACCTTGGATCCTGACACACATGTGAATGTTAATTTCATATGTTCCACCTACCTTACCATTATTGCAGACCAAGTAACCCAAATAATAGCAATGGTATTCTCTATTTGCAGTGGTCTATTTAAGAATAGAGTTGAGCAACTTTTACTTTTTTCGGATCGAGTCGGGTTTCGTGAAACCCGACTTTGTCAAAAGTCGGGTCGGGTGAAATCGTCCGATTATTGCGAAAAGTCGGGGGCTGACTGAAACACGAAACCCAATGCAAGTCAATGGGAAATCAAAGTCGGCAGTGAGTGGAGGACAGGAAAACACCTACAGTGCCCATTTTAATGACAAAAACATCAATTCTTATTACTTAAAGGGAACCTGTCACCCCATTTTTTCCGTATGAGATAAAAATACCGTTAAATAGGGCCTGAGCTATGCATTACAATAGTGTATTTTGTGGACCCTGATTCCCCACCTATGCTGCCGAAATACGTTACCAAAGTCGCCGTTTTCGCCTGTCAATCAGGCTGGTCTGGTCGGATGGGCGTGGTGACATCGCTGTTCCTTCCCCCAGATCTTGCTTATTTTTCCGTTGGTGGCGTAGTGGTTTGCGCATGCCCAAGGCCCGAATCCACTTCATAGGTGTGGAAAAAGAGCGCGATCTGCGCTATTCCCTTGGTGATCGGTGGGGGCGGCCATCTTCCTGTGGCCGCGCGTGCGCAGATGGAGCGCTCTGCTGCCTGCGGCTTCAGGAAAATGGCCGCGGGATGCCGCGTGTGCGCAGATGGAGATCGCGGCGGCCATTTTCCTGAAGCAGAGTTCGCATCTCGGCTTCAGGAAAATGGCTGCCGCGATCTCCATCTGCGCACGCGCGGCATCCAGCGGCCATTTTCCTGAAGCCCGGGCAGCAGAGCGCTCCATCTGCGCATGCGCGGCCACAGGAAGATGGCCGCCCCCCACCGATCACCAGGGGAATAGCGCAGATCGCGCTCTTTTTCCACACCTATGAAGTGGATTCAGGCCTTGGGCATGCGCAAACCACTACGCCACCAACGGAAAAATAAGCAAGATCTGGGGGAAGGAACAGCGATGTCACCACGCCCATCTGACCAGACCAGCCTGATTGACAGGCGAAAACGGTGACTTTGGTAACGTATTTCGGCAGCATAGGTGGGGAATCAGGGTCCACAAAATACACTATTGTAATGCATAGCTCAGGCCCTATTTAACGGTATTTTTATCTCATACGGAAAAAACGGGGTGACAGGTTCCCTTTAAGCTTGTCAATCTTAATTTACTTTATAATAATTGTTAGGCATTGAAAACTGGGGGTCATTTGGCTAAAGTTGTGGGGGGGTAGGGCTGGCTCAAGATTTTCATAGGCCCAGGAAACGCGGAATACGTCACGGCGGTGGAGCAGGGAGAGGTAAGTATTTCAACTTTGCAAGTGCTGTGATCATGAGCAAGCAGGGGGGGCCCACTCGTTGGCACTGGCACAGGTCCCCTCATAGTACGGCGGTGTGTTTGACGGCGTGTGGCGCCTCCCACTGGCAGAGACACTTTTGCATACTATGAGGGGCCCTGTGCCAGTGACGTCGCCAATGAGCATGCCCCCCCACCTGATGAAGGAACCTGCACTTTCATCTGCACCTTCCTCTTTGTCCCCGTGTAAGGCGGTATAGTATACGGGAAGGGGAACCTGACTTTCAGCAGGGTCAGATTCTGGCTGTGTTGAGTGCAAGGGGAATGTAGTGGTCTAGGTCAATGTACCAGCAGACTCATCTAGCAGTGGCTGGGCAATGGGCAGGATGAGGAGGAAACACAGATATAGGCCCAAATAGTAAAGTAGGCTAAATGCAGTTCAAAATTGGTAATAGGACTAAACAGGCGGCATTGCTTTGCTCAGTGGAGGAAAACTGCAATGAGCGGCAGACACAGTTAGTAGGCCCAAATAATAAAGTAGGCTAAATGCAGTTCAAATGTGGTAACAGGACTAAACAGGCGGCATTGCTTTGCTCAGTGGAGGAAAACTGTAATGAGTGGCAGACACAGTTAGCAGGCCCAAATAATAAAGTAGGCTAAATGCAGTTCAAATGTGGTAACAGGATTAAACAGGTGGCATTGCTTTGTTCAGTGGAGGAAAACTGTAATGAGTGGCAGACACAGTTAGTAGGCCCAAATAATAAAGTGGGCTAAATGTCTGCCAAAAAAATTGTTCATAAATAAACAGGCGACATTGCTTTGCTCAGTGTCGGAAAATTGTAATGAGTAGCAGACTAAGTTAGTAGGCCCAAATAATAAAGTGGGCTAAATGTCTGCCAAAAAATTGTTCATAAATGAACAGGAGGCATATCTAGGTACAGGGGTGGGCTCCTCTGCTGAGTAGCAGACAGTGGTAGTAGGCGCAAAGTATTAACTGATCTAAATGGAGGCCAAGGCCCCTGTATATTTTAACTATCATCATTTCAACAAATTTGTATTGGCAGTGCCATTGAAGGATTTAACAGCACAGACTACACAGTGGTGGAGCAGGGAGAGGTAAGTATTGCAAGTGGTAGAGCACTGTTTGAGCTGGGGGGGAACAGTCTCTCGTGGGCGGCAGTACTGGCACAGGGCCCCTCATATTACGACGGTGTGTCTGACGTTGGTTATGCACTTTTGGTTTCGATGAAGGACACAAGGAAACGTCTTGTTCCTGATCGGGAGCATCCACTGACGACTCGCTGCTTTTATATTCGGAACTTTCTGAAGAGGAGGCGAAAGAGCTAGAGGCTGAGTCAGCAAGGAAAACCAAAACTTTTTCCTGCTGCTCCGGCTTTAAAAGCTGTTTTTTTACTCCCAGATAAGGGAGCCTTCGAGGCCTTGTGTAGCCAGACGATGATGCTGGCTCAACACCTCCAGCCTTAGGTGCTATTGTGCTTTTTCCACTACCACCAGATGCACCACCACCACCACCACCATCAGTACCAGCTGGCAACCACCGCCCATGGGCTCTTCCACCAGACTTTCTCATTCTTTGGAAAATCTAACCAAAATAACAACCGTTATTTTTTGGGAGACTGAACCAAAACTCAGGCCCAGTGTATATAATAACGCAATCTAAGTGGCAGAAAGTGGCTGGCTGACATACGACAAACTAACAGGACTGAAGTATATCCACTGAGAATTTGAATCTCACTTTTTTTTGGAGACTGAACCAAAACTCAGGCCCAGTGTATATAACAACACAATATAAGTGGCAGAAAGTGGCTGGAAGATACATGAAAAAATACAAGGACTGTAGTACAATTTCAATCTCCCTACAATGATCTCAGGACAAGTATGGCAGCAATAAAAAGGATGGCTGCACACAAAAGTGTGGACAAATAAACAAGATAACTGTGCAGAAAGGAGCAACAGGATTTTTGTTTTTAAAAAAGCAGTTGGTTTGCACAGCAGCGTGCAAACAGCAATGCAGCTATCAGGGAGCCTTATAAGGCAGCCTAATAAGCTACAGAGCTGATGCACAAAAATATAGCCTCCACTGTCTGTCAGGACTCTGAACATTTTTTACCTTTTGTGCATTACTGCCCTTTTCCAAGATGGCGTCTTTGGTCTCATGTGCACTGTGTCTTCCTGCTATAAAACTCCACCCCAGCCTTCAGTCTGTGCTAGAGTATTCTGCCTTGCATCCAGCTCCTGACCTCTGATTACTCCCTGGCTATATACCTGCTCCTGTGAACCTGTGTGGTGATCCTGCTACTCTGCTCTGAGTTCCTGCTGCATACACCAGTTCCAGTAATCCTCCTTCATCTGCTGCTCATATTTACTTCCATCTGCATTTGCTGGACATGTAAGCTGTTTGCCGCTCTGCAAAAACCTGAGACTATTAACCAGGCCTCTGTTATGATCTGGTGACCTTGGAGCCGCATGGGACTTTCTCAGGAGTAGGTGGAACCTGTACTGACCGCAAACCCTAAACTGACACCGCAACTAGAAGTAGCCATGGGGTGTACCTAACACATCCTAGACACCTCGACACAGCCGGAGGACTAAATACCCCTATAGATGGAAATGGGAATTCTATCTTGCCTCAGAGCAGAACCCAAAAGGATAGGCAGCCCCCCACAAATATTGACAGTGAGTATTAGAGGAAAAGGCACAAGCAGTCAGAAATCAGGATTTAGCAAAAGAGGCCACGCTAGCTAAATAGGAAAGGATAGGACAGAATACTAAGCGGTCAGTATTAAAACCCTAAAAATATCCACAGCAGATAATACAAAAATTCCACATCTAACTAAAGACATGGAATGTATATCTGCTTCTCCTGAGAATCCAACTTGACTGAAAATATCCAAACACAGTCTAAGCTGGACAAGAAAAAACCATGAATAGCACTGAATTGTAAAGCACACAGCATGTGTGCTGTAGAAACAAAAACCAGACACTTATCTTTGCTGATTTGGCAGCAGGGCAGGAGGAACCAGACAGAGATGAAAAACCTCCAAGAACAATGGACAACTGGCAAGGGCTAATGAATCCTGCACACCTAAATATCCCAGTCAGAGCTGCAATCAGCAGGGACACCTGCCCAGGATTGCAACCCAGGGACAACTGCATTACTATCAACAACCACCGGAGGGAACCCAAGAGCAGAATTCACAACAGGCCTCCCTGGTTGATCTAAGATATTATTTGAACTGCCTTATAAGCTTATCTATCTGTTTGGACTAAGACAAGGATTTATTCATGTCAAGTATCCTCAAGAATAATTGTGCTTCATATACTTTTTGCGTGATTGCAGTTTCCTATAGACTGCTGAGCTGCATTTGATATTTGCACCAAGTGTTGTGGACTTGAGTTTCTATCTGCACCTGTTTGAATCACCGTGTGCTAATATAGACTTTACCACTTATAAAACTGTGTCCTGTAGTTGTCTTGTTCCACGCAAAGAGTCTCCTGAGTTATCCCCTATAATTATTACAGGATACTCTAGCCTAAAAAAAAAAAAAGGAGACTGCTGGAACAATGACTGCAGAAAGCAGACTAGAGCAGGTGTTTTCCATAATTAGATCACTGCAGAAAGATGTGGAAGGTCTGCAAAAGAAGTTTGGAAGCATTGAACTCAATCAACAAGTGTTTGGACAAACTTTGCAGGACTTAAGCAACCGCATGGCAGCCCAGGAAAACAAACTTGCTGGCATAGAGTCCCAGTATGGACGGGGTTTTCAGGACATAAGCATGCAAATAGCTGCACAAGTGACTTTACCCTCTGGGCAACCGCCACCAGCTAGCCCACCTAAGTTGCCCCCATTCAAATTTAATGGTGATCGCGACAAATTTCGTGGCTTTGTGAATCAATGTATGCTATATTTTGATGTGCATGCTGACTGTTTTCCTACTGATAGATCCAAAGTATTGTGTGTAATAATGCTACTGACCTCACGAGCGCTCGCCTGAGCGAATCCGATTATTGAGTCTCGTGACCCACGGTTAAATAACTTGGATGATTTCTTGGCCGCTATGGCATTAATGTTTGATGACCCTAATCGCCGTGCAACCGCTGAATCTGCTTTGTTGTCTTTACGCCAGGCTAAACGTTCTGTTATTGAGTATGCCACTGAATTCAGGAGATTAGCGGTAGATACCAATTGGGACAGTTATGCACAATTGCCTATTTTTAAAAGGGGTCTGTCTAGTATTATAAAAGATGAACTAGCTCGCTCTGAGTCACCCCAAGAGCTAGAGACATTTATACAGCATTGTGTGCGCATAGACATTCGCCTTACTGAGCGTAGGCAGGAGAAATTTGCTGCTTATAACCGTATTTCTAACTTTTCCGTTCCTTCCAAAGAGCCTGCAGGTAAAACATCTCAGGAGGTGGAGGAGGTGCCCATGCAAATTGTTTCCGTTCAGAGGCGCGAAATCAATGAGCGCTGGGAGCATCGCCTTCGTGAAAGTCTATGTTTCTACTGCGGCCAGTCTGACCACTTCTTGATCAATTATCCTAAGTGTCCTAGACGGCCTAACAAGGTGCTAGCAGCAGTAGGGGAGTATGACAACTGTGATGATGAATCTGACATCTCTGAATGTAGCCTGCCTTTAAATACTGTATTCCATTCACTTTCTATGACTTCACCCCCAAGGAGCTGAAGGAAAAGAACTCTCACTGTTCTCTCCCTATTAAGATCCTGTGTTCAGGACAGTGGATTTCCAGTGCAGCTATGATTGACTCTGGTGCAGGTGGCAATTTCATGGATATCACATTTGCCAAGGAACATGGTATTGAAATTCAGCAAAGAGCCTCTCCAATTACCATGGAAACAGTGGATGGGTCACCTTTAATCTCTGGGCCTGTGGATCAGGAGATCGTACCCCTTGAAATTGTGTTGGAGCCTAATCATCAGGAGCAACTTTCTTTCTTGCTAATTTCTTCTTCTCATTTTCCTGTGATTTTAGGCATTCCTTGGTTGCGTTCTCAGAACCCAATTATCAACTGGGAGACCAAGGAGATTACCTTTCCAACAAGGAGCAACTCAGTGTTAACAGAAGCTGTCCCTGAGTCCACGGCTACGGAACCACATGTACAGGTATTTACTTTACCTCCAGCATATAAAGAGTTCTCTGGCATCTGTGACAAGAAGAATGCAGATCACCTTCCTCCACACAGGCATTATGACTGTCCCATTGAGCTGCTTCCTGGGGCAGCTATTCCTTTTGGTAACATATACCCTTTGGCAGCACCTGAGCTTTAAGCCTTAAAGGAGTATATTGATGAAAATCTGGCCAAAGGCTTCATACGTCCTTCTTTCTCACCAGCAGGGGCACCTATATTTTTTGTTAAAAAGAAGGATGGGACCCTGAGACCCTGTGTTGTCTATCGGGAACTCAATAAGGTAACCGTACAAAACCGTTACCCTTTGCCTCTGATTCCCGAATTACTGGAAAGAGTCTGCCACGCTAAGGTGTTCTCTAAACTGGATCTTCGTGGGGCTTATAATTTGGTGCGTATTCGTCCAGGGGATGAGTGGAAGACAGCATTCAGATGCCGGTATGGACACTTTGAATCTCTTGTGATGCCCTTCGGGCTTTGTAACGCCCCTGCAATGTTTCAACACCTTGCTAATGACATTTTCAGAGATTTGTTGGACCAGTTTGTTGTGATCTATTTGGACGATATACTAATCTTTTCTGACTCTCTACAGGAACATGAAGAGCATGTCAAAACTGTTTTAAGACGTCTGAAAGAGAACCATCAGTATATTAAGCCGGAGAAATGCGAGTTCCATCGTTCAAACATACAGTTCTTAGGTTATATCATCTCTCCCCAGCGGCTGAACATGGAATCTGGTAAGATTCAGCCTATCCTTGACTGGCTGGTACCCAAGAATGTTAAGGAGGTCCAACGTTTTATTGGTTTTGCAAATTTCTACAGACGCTTCATTCGAAATTTTTCTGATATTGTCCGTCCCATTACTTCCTTGACAAAGAAGGAAAAGCCCTTTAAGTGGTCATCAAAGTCTCAAAAAGCTTTTGATCGGCTTAAGATCTGTTTCACATCAGCACCGCTGTTGATACACCCAGATCCAACACTTTCATTCATTGTGGAGGTGGATGCTTCTGATAATGCTTTGGGGGCTATTCTCTCCCAAAGAACTGGAGAGAAGGGTCTGCTACATCCTTGTGCTTTCTTTTCCCGTAGACTAACCTCAGCAGAGAAGAATTACGACGTGGGAGACAAGGAATTGCTGGCTATTATTGCGGCTTTCAAAGAATGGAGGCATCATCTGCAAGGAGCTGCACAACAGATCATAGTGCTAACTGACCATCGCAATTTAGAGTTCCTTAAATCCGCTAGATGTCTTTCTCCTCGTCAGGCTCGTTGGAACTTATTTTTAAATCAATTTAACTTTGTTATCTCGTACTGTCCAGGTTCTCGTAATGGGAAGGCTGATGCTTCATCCCGAATCCATGCTGCGGATTCCGTACCTGGAGCCCCGTCCAAGACCATTCTATCTGATGCCAATTTCATCGGAGTTATCCATGATCAGGACTTGTGGAAGGAGTGCAGGGAGGCCTATGACGGTGATGTATTTCTGGCCAACCCACCTGTGGATATTAATCTTGTCTTTAAGGGTGGCATGTGGTTCAGAGATCGACGTATCTACATCCCTGAGGTCATTCGTCTGCAGATCCTCAAGTTGGTACATGACTCCAAGTTGGCTGGTCACAGGGGGGTACAGAAGACACAAGAGTTCCTGAGCCGATTCTTCTGGTGGCCAACTTGCCTGAAGGATACCAAGGACTGTGTTCTCTCTTGCGAGGTATGTGCCCGTTACAAGACTCCTCATGTGGCACCTACGGGTCTTCTACAACCATTACCTGTTCCGTCCCGCCCTTGGGGGTCTATATCAATGGACTTTATTGTGGAGCTGCCTACATCGGGGGGCATGAATACAATCATGGTGGTAGTTGATCGCCTGACTAAAGCTGCCTATTTTGTTCCATGCACCGGCCTCCCCTCAGCTAAAGATACAGTGAACTTGGTTATACAGAATGTCATTCGGTTGCATGGGGTTCCGGATGAGATCATCTCTGACCGTGGAGTACAGTTCACTTCAAGATTCTGGAAGGGGTTTTGCTCTGCACTCAATATTAAGGCCTATCTCTCTTCCGCTTATCATACCCAGACAAATGGTCAGACTGAGCGTACCAACCATATGCTGGAACAATATCTAAGATGCTATGTCAGCCATCTCCAGGATGATTGGTTGGAGTTGCTGCCATTAGCCGAATTTTCATATAATAATTCTCAGAGCGCCTCCACTAAATTTACACCTTTCTTTGCCAATCTGGGTTATCATCCGTGTATTTTACCTAGGTCTCCAATTAATTCTCCGGTTCCGGCAGTGGAGGAAAGGCTGACTGCGATGAGACAAAATCTGGAGGTTCTGAAGGAATCCCTGACCACAGCTCAATAACGTTATAAGAGATCGGCTGATAGATTCCGTAAACCTGCACCCATGTTCAAGGTAGGAGATTTCGAGTGGTTAGCAACTAAGAATCTGAAGTTAAACGTTCCTTCACAAAAACTTGGACAGAAATTCATTGGCTCTTTCAAGATCAACGGTATTGTGAACTCTGTGGTCTTCTGGCTGAAGTTGCCTAGGACTATGAAGGTACACCCAGTTTTTCATGTATCTTTACTAAAGCCTGTATCTCCTAATACCTTCCAGAGATGTGTTGTGCCACCTCCGCAGCCTGTGGTGATTGATGGGCAAGAACAATTTGTGGTGGAGGAAATTATTGATTCCAGGATTCGCAGGAATCGGCTCCAATATCTGATAAGATGGCAGGGATATCCCCCTGAGGAAGACTCTTGGGAACCTGTGGAAAACATCAATGCCCAACAGAAGATTTCTCATTTTCATCAGAGATTCCCTGAGAAACCAGGTCCAGGATCGTCCTGAGGCCGTTTCTAAGGAGGGAGTAATGTCAGGACTGTGAACATTTTTTAACTTTTGTGCATTACTGCCCTTTTCCAAGATGGCGTCTTTGGTCTCATGTGCACTGTGTCTTCCTGCTATAAAACTCCACCCCAGCCTTCAGTCTGTGCTAGAGTACTCTGCCTTGCATCCAGCTCCTGACCTCTGATTACTCCCTGGCTATATACCTGCTCCTGTGAACCTGTGTGGTGATCCTGCTACTCTGCTCTGAGTTCCTGCTGCATACACCAGTTCCATCAAACACACAAAAGGCCTGCACCCCAAGAATGTTAAAGGATGATGCAGAGAAAATCACTGAAGGTGCCAGAGATTAGTAGATAATCATATAGAAACTAGACACCACAACAAGTAATAAAATAGAGACAAGTTTATTGAAAATAATTGACCAACAACAAAAAAGTAAAATAGGGATATGACAAGTATGAACCAGTAGTGGATGGCATCACAGAAACCAGAACCCAGCCAGACATAGACTATAATAAGGAAAAAAGGACACTCACAGGCTCCACATAGTAGTGCGTGTTCACATATAGTGAGAATGTATAAGGGAGGCTATGAACCAAACCTAAAGTGAGAGCAGACTGGAACCATAGAGATATAGAGTAAATGAAAATATAATACCTGAGTGGGTGCTGGAAGTCTGTGATGCCACCGTCCCCAACGGTGGGGGACGGTGGCATCACAGACTTCCAGCACCCACTCAGGTATTATATTTTCATTTACTCTATATCTCTATGGTTCCAGTCTGCTCTCACTTTAGGTTTGGTTCATAGCCTCCCTTATACATTCTCACTATATGTGAACACGCACTACTATGTGGAGCCTGTGAGTGTCCTTTTTTCCTTATTATAGTCTATGTCTGGCTGGGTTCTGGTTTCTGTGATGCCATCCACTACTGGTTCATACTTGTCATATCCCTATTTTACTTTTTTGTTGTTGGTCAATTATTTTCAATAAACTTGTCTCTATTTTATTACTTGTTGTGGTGTCTAGTTTCTATATGATTATACACCAGTTCCAGTAATCCTCCTTCATCTGCTGCTCGTACTTACTTCCATCTGCATTTGCTGGACATGTAAGCTGTTTGCTGCTCTGCAAAAACCTGAGACTATTAACCAGGCCTCCCTGGTTGATCTAAGATATTATTTTAACTGCCTTATAAGCTTATCTATCTGTGTTTGGACTAAGACAAGGATTTATTCGTGTCAAGTATCCTCAAGAATAATTGTGCTTCATAGACTTTCTGCGTGATTGCATTTTCCTCTGAAGTTTCCTATAGACTACTGAGCTGCATTTGATATTTGCACCAAGTGTTGTGGACTTGAGTTTCACTCTGCACCTGTTTGAATCACCGTGTGATAATATAGACTTTATCACTTATAAAACTGTGTCCTGTAGTTGTCTTGTTCCAAGCAAAGAGTCTCCTGAGTTATCCCCTATAATTATTACACTGTCCCTGCACAAAAAAGGTGGTGTTGGACAGTGGAAATCGCTACAGCACAAGCAGTTTGGGGGTTAATCTTCCCTCCCTAACTATATCCCTTCTTCTGATGAAGCTGCAGCAACCTCTTCCTATGCTAAGATCGGCAGAAGAAAGATGGCGGTCGACGTGCACGCCCCTTTATAGCCACTGTGATGCCGCAGAAAGCAAGCCAATGACTGTCATGCCCTTCTCTAAGATGGTGGGGACCGAGACCTATGTCATCACGCTGCCCACAGTCTGCGTCCTCCTTCATTGGCTGAAAAATGGTGCTGAAAGCGTCATATGAAACGCAACTTTTGCGCGCAGATCGGCGACCTCATGGCCGATCCCACACTAGGATCGGGTCGGGTTTCATGAAACCTGATTTTGCCGAAAGTCGGCGATTTTTGAATTTGTCCGATCCGTTTCTCTCAACCCTATTTAAGAAGAAAAATGCATTGTGCCAATGTTGCAAAAATTGTTCAGAAATAGCTAGTGATGAGCGAGTATACTAGTTGCTTGGGTTTTCCCTAGCTCGCTCGGATGGTCTCCGAGTACTTGTGAGTGCTCCGAGGTTTAGTTTTTGTTGATGCAGCTGCATGATTTGCGGCTACAAGCCAGGCTGAATACATGTGGGGATTCCCTAGTAACCAGGCAACCCCCACATGTACTCAGGCTGGCTAGCAGCCTTAAATCATGCAGCTATGTCGACAAAAAGTAAATCTCCGAGCAATCACAAATACTCGGAGACCACCTGAACGTGCTCTGGAAAACCCGAGCAAGAAGTATACTCGCTCATCACTAGAAATAGCTTTTAGAAACCCAAAATAGAGTTCTGGGTGTTGATTTGGACTCCAAATTCTTCGAGATCTTGATCAGTGAGTATCTGTTGTATATTAATTTACAAAAAAGAACCCCCATAAAACTAAATAACTTTATTAGATAACAAAAATACCCAAATACAAAAAATGATGAAAAAAACCCTATCAGAGAAAGTCAGCTCAAAAAAACGGGGAAAAAGAGAAAAAAATCCCCTCTATCAATTATAGATAAATGTAAACAGCACATAAATTACTACCGATCGCTGAGAGTAGAGGTGATAAACACACGTGATGTTTAGTACTTACTAGGAGGGTGTAAAGATATACGTGAAATATCCCTCCAAGCTGCAAAAAATACCCTATACATTAACCTACCTAGATGCGGAGGTTGGCACCCTAATAGAAGTAGCGAGAATGGCGCCCCCGCTCGTACGATGGCAGTCCCTAGTCTCCTACCTTCTCCCTATAAGAAATAGGGTAGGAAACAGAAGGCCAGATGGCTGTAAATAACTTGTGGCAGTATGTGATATACTCTGCATAGCATCTCAGGCCCTCCCCCCAAAAAAATGTGATGTGAGACCAAAGGGTAGAGGTAATATTTACATACAGCAAGAAATAAATGATTATAGGGTAGATTTATAAAGCAAAAAGTACCAATATATATCCAATCCTAATATTAGCTGACTGATAGTCTAATACATTTACCATATAGATAACGAAGCGTCACCAGTCACCACGTTATATCCGGAAATCATTAATACAAACAATAGCTAGACCCAGCAGAGTAAACACTGCCCTTAATGCGCATATAAACTCAGAATGATAGTACATTCATCTGCTGCATTCATGGTCCATAGATAGTTACTAATCCAGATACCATGACTAAATGATTTTCAGGTGAAGAAGAACCTCACATATACGCTCATATAGGCTGACTGATAATCTAATACTTTTACCATATAGATAACAAAACGCCACCACGTTATATCTCGAAGAAATTAATACAAACAGTGACTAGACCCAGCAGAGTAAGCAATGCCCTTAATGCATATATGTAAACTCAGGATGGTGATATACTCATCTGCTGCATTCATGGTCCATAGATAGTTGCTCATCCAGATACCGTGGCTAAACAATGATTTTCAGGTGAAAAAATAACACACACTCTCAACGCGTTTCCCCCACACATCTGGGTTCATCAGGAGAGACTAGATAAAGACATGGCAGTATGGAGTTGTCCAAAAAGATAGGGCTGCCCTTTTTTGGACAACTCCATACTGCCATGTCTTTATCTAGTCTCTCCTGATGAACCCAGATGTGTGGGGGAAACGCATTGAGAGTGTTTATTTTTTCGCCTGAAAATCATTGTTTAGCCACGGTATCTGGATGAGCAACTATCTATGGACCATGAATGCAGCAGATGAGTATATCACTAGGGTTGAGCGAAATGGGTCGTTCATTTTCATAAGTCGCCGACTTTTGGCAAAGTTGGCGTCTCATGAAACCCGACCCGATTCCTGTGCGGGGTCGGCCATGCGGTACGCGATCTTGGCGCTAAAGTCGCGTTTCGTATGACGCGTTTAGCGCCATTTTTTCAGCCAATGAATGAGCGTGGGCAGAGTGATGACATAGGTCTTAGGGGAGTGAACGCCTATCGTCATGTTATCTCTTGTGCGCAGTAGGGATTTGGAATGTGCAATACGAAATTTTCTGTGCTGGGACGGAGGGGGGGGAGAGAGAGAGAGAGAGAGAGAGAGAGAGAGAGAGAGAGAGAGAGAGAGAGATTCCTTCATTGGGTTTCGTGTTTCGGCCGAAACCCGACTTTTCACGGTGGTCGGCCGATTTCACTCGACTCGACTTTTAAGACAGTCGGGTTTCACAAAACCCGACTCGACCCTAAAAAACTAAAGGTCGCTCAACCCTATATATCACCATCCTGAGTTTACATATATGCATTAAGGGCATTGTTTACTCTGCTGGGTCTAGTCACTGTTTGTATTAATTTCTTCTAGATATAACGTGGTGGCGTTTTGTTATCTATATGGTAAAAGTATTAGATTATCAGTCAGCCTATATGAGAGTATATGTGAAGTTCTTCTTCACCTGAAAATCATTTAGTCATGGTATCTGGATTAGTAACTATCTATGGACCAAGAATGCAGCAGATGAATGTACTATCATTCTGAGTTTATATGCGCATTAAGGGCAGTGTTTACTCTGCTGGGTCTAGCTATTGTTTGTGTTAATGATTTCCGGATATAACGTGGTGACGCTTCGTTATCTATATGGTAAATGTATTAGACTATCAGTCAGCTAATATTAGGATTGGATATATATTGGTACTTTTTGCTTTATAAATCTACCCTATAATCTCATTTATTTCTTGCTGTATGTAAATATTACCTCTACCCTTTGGTCTCACATCACATTTTTTGGGGGGGAGGGCCTGAGATGCTATGCAGAGTATATCACATACTGCCACAAGTTATTTACAGCCATCTGGCCTTCTGTTTCCTACCCTATTTCTTATAGGGAGAAGGTAGGAGACTAGGGACTGCCATCGTACGAGCGGGGGCGCCATTCTCGCTACTTCTATTAGGGTGCCAACCTCCGCATCTAGGTAGGTCAATGTATAGGGTATTTTTTGCAGCTTGGAGGGATATTTCACGTATATCTTTACACCCTCCTAGTAAGTACTAAACATCACGTGTGTTTATCACCTCTACTCTCAGCGATCGGTAGTAATTTATGTGCTGTTTACATTTATCTATAATTGATAGAAGGGATTTTTTTCTCTTTTTCCCCGTTTTTTTGAGCTGACTTTCTCTGATAGGGTTTTTTTCATCATTTTTTGTATTTGGGTATTTTTGTTATCTAATAAAGTTATTTAGTTTTATGGGGGTTCTTTTTTGTAAATTGGTCTTTGTCCCTTACTGATATATATTTTTGCAGTGAGCCGTATCTGTTGTATATGCATCAAAAACAAGGCTTATGTCTGGTATGTCTAAAATATTGAATTTTAACCTATTCAATCCTTAATTATATGCATTAAGCTTAACCAGTCACTTTGCCTTTTTAGTTTTCTCAATATAGTGAGATTGATGTTACAGTAACTTCTCCTGTTTATCCCGTTATTTCTTGTTTTCTTTGACTTCTGTTTAATTTTCGCTTTCTTTTTATACTACATTGAACCTATAAATTTGCTTTATTCTGTTAGATATGTCACAATTTTTCATGTGTTTCTACAGTGAGTATTTCTAAACAGTAATGTTCTACAGCAACTCTATCTTACAAGGTACTTTTTATTATTCACCAATGTGTAAAGGTACCTTCACACTGAACAACTTAACAACGATAACGATCCGTGACGTTGCAGCGTCCTGAATAGCGATATCGTTGTGTTTGACACGCAGCAGCGATCAGGATCCTGCTGTGACATCGTTGGTGGGAGCTAGAAGGCCAGCACCTTATTTCGTCGCTGGATCACCCGCTGACATCGCTGAGTCGGCGTGTGTGACGCTGATTCAGCGATGTCTTCACTGGTAACCAGGGTAAACATCGGGTTACTAAGCGCAGGGCCGCGCTTAGTAACCCGATATTTACCCTGTTTACCAGTGTAAATGTAAAAAACCCCAAACACTACATACTTACATTCCGGTGTCTGTCGGGTCCCCCGGCGTCCGCTTCCCTGCACTGTGTCAGCGCCGGCCGGCCGTAAAGCAGAGCACAGCGGTGACTTCACCGCTCTGCTTTAGGGCCGGCGCTTACACAGTGCAGGGAAGCGCCCCCAAAGGCCAGTGTGAAAAAAGCAAGATTTAAAAAAAAAACTATTAAATACAGATTGGAATAGAGAAAAAAATATTGCTCCATTTTTTACAATACATTTAACACACAAAATCTGGTTTAAACAATTGGTAATTTTTCGATGATACATTCCCATTGTCAGTTAAAATTTGGCACACACAGCAGAAACCGACGGGCAGGAGATTCCAGGTCTCCTGGCCACAATTACACCTGAAGGCACAGCTGCAGATTAGAGCCTGGAGTCACCATGAGAAGGGACACCTGTAAAAAGGCTCGAGTTGCCTGCCATGCAGGTAGTGTCTACCTAAGAGGACAGATTGAGAGAGGACCTTGTGTGAAGCCTCAAGCAGCAAGGGACTGAAAATACAGTGCAGTAAAGAAGGCTTCCAACCTCACCTGGCTATGGGAATTCCGAATCACTTCCAGGCTGCCCGGATTCCAAAGACCACCTGTAATCTGTGTACCTGAATGTCATCAGTAAAAGGTAAAGAGACTGCAACCTTGTGTCCTTCAATTCTTTCCTGCACTTCACCATCTATCATCTTTACCAACTGCACTGGGAGCTTTGGGGACTAAGCCCTACCTGTGGGGAGCTATACCACCTTTGCTGCAAAACCATCATCCCCGGTGGACCCCTTTAAGCAGCGTCAGCCATCCCTGGCCAAGTACAACAGGTGGTGTTATGAACACTACTACATTAGACTTTATTCCCATTTTCTCATTAATCCCCTTTTATTGAATGCCCAGGGCCATGGACCGAGTCACTGCCACTGTGACAAATCCCTTTTAGAACCAGCCCATTTCCAAGTTCCCAACGTTCCTAGAAGGCGCTCCACTGGTGATCTACGGTACATATGTAGCAATACACACTGCCGGCCAATCAGTAGCGACTTCGGTGTGCAAGTCACTGGTGGTGCATGGCAGTGACGTCACCCTGAAGTCAGCTGCTGACTTATGTATTGGCTATGTGACAAGGACTCCACACGTCATTGGAGTGGGGGAAGGTGGGCAGAATCAGTTCACTTTTATATATTTGTTTGAGAAAAAGCAACAGAACAGGGACATTATTATTTTAAGAAGCCCAGGATGGGGCACATTATACCAGGATGTGGGACATATATCACTGATATTAATGGAAGGGGCCCAGGATGGGGATTTTAAACCAGGATGGGGAACATATATTGCTGGAAGGTGCTCAGGATGAGGATATTATACCAGAATGGGGGATAATTATTTCTGGAATGGGCCTAGGATGAGGGGAATTATACCAAGATGGGGGACATATATTACTGGAAGTGGCACAAGATGGGGGACATTATACCATTAAGGGGCACAAAATCGAAGACATAATACCAGGAAAGAGAAACATTATAACAGAAAGAGGCCCAGGACGCCTACATTATACCAGGATAGGGAGACATTGTACCAGGAATGGGCCCAGGATGGAGGACATTATACCTGTGAAGATCTGAAGTTGTAGGTCGTAATGTCACTTCAATAACTGCCTGACTAAACATGTGGCTTCTTATCCTTCCCCCCTTAAACATTTGCTTCAGCTCAAAGAATTAAGAATATTCTATAAGCTCATCACCTGGGATATAACCTGGGACAAGCCCATCACATGAATTGCCGGCTTTTATTCTATCTTTTACCAAATGTTGCTGACTTTTTCCAATTTTAAGAAAAATGCTCGTGTTATCGATCACGAATCCGAATGCACCATATTCGTGCCGAATTTATGTTTGGCAATCATTTACCAAACATATTCGCTCATCTCTACTCACTACACTCTAGTGCTTAACTATACAGGTTATTGCCCTCTCATAGTGCTTGTTCTTCTACTCATCTATGCAAATTACTGCAAAATATTAACAGTAGTATTACCCACAGCAGCCAAACAGCATCACACTATCATCTCTCCAGTAAAAATTAAAATCAAGATCCTAATTGGATACTATGAGAATAAATTTACATGGGCAAAAAAAACCATTTAACAGACTAAATAATTTTACTAAAGTCAGAAAACCTAAACCACATCAACAATATAATATCATTGCTGTAAAGAAATAAAGATATCAATTCATTGCAAACAATATTTACTTAAAGTCCAGTATTAAAAGAAATTTACAAGGTATTAAACATTTAGTTGACCAATATTAAGCTACACATCATAACTATTGTGAAAAAGTATTTGCCTCTTCTTCTGTTTTTGCTTATTTTCTTATTTGGCACAGAAGCTCAGATGTCCTTTTGATCCCAAAATGTCCACCCACCCTGGACGAGTGAGCCCAAGAGAGAACCTCCGATCGCAAATTGGATGGAATGAAAGTCTTGCCCGGGGCACAGACTCTAGCGACACCGGAGCCACAGTTCTCAGACTCCCAGAGGGAACAATTAGCCAAGGCTCCTCCTCCTCTGATGACACCACGGAGCGGGAGAGAGCATCGGCGCAAATGTTCTTCTCCACAGATAGGAAATGAAGGGTGAAGTGGAATCGGGAGAAGAACATGGACCATCTGGCCTGACGAGAATTTAGCTGCTGGGCTGTCTGCAAATATACCAAATTCTTATGGTCAGTGTAGACTTGGAAGGGAAAGTGAGCCGCTTCCAGAAGGTGTCTCCATTCTGAAAAAGCCAACTTCATTGCTAACAACTCCCTGTCCCCGATGGAATAATTCCTCTCTGCCGGAGTGAAGGTCTTGGAGAAAAAGAAGCAAGGATGCTCCCGACCTTGAGCGTCCTTTTGGAAGAGGACCACTCCAGCTTGGACAGATGAGGCATCCACCTCAATAATAAAAGGCTTATCTACATCGGGACGATGCAGAATGGGAGCGCTAGCAAAGTGGGACTTAACAGATAAGAAGGCTTTGAAGACCTCCTCTGACCACAATTTGGGATTTGCTCCCTTCTCGGTGAGGGTTGATAAAAAATCACGGAGAAAAGCAGAGGTGATTACCTGCTGAAGCCTCCAAACAAATGCACTAGCAGGGCGCATCGGACCCGTTTAATGATGGCAAAACACAGGTGCAAGAAATACCGATAAAACAACCACTTTCAATTCAGTGTTGGCTGTTTGGCATTAATGCACAAAAAAAGCGATAATAGTCTGTATGTGGCATCGTTCACACAGACAATGCAAAGCATCTGGTTTACAGCCTATTAATAATGCACATACAGGCGGGCCGCCCAGTGCTAAAAAATGCATGCTGTGTGAACAGTAGCCTACAGTTTACAGAGCCATCTTGGTCCGATTGCACCCTGCAAGATAAAGTGCAAAAAAAACACATATCAATGTATGTAAGGTATTAGTTTATATTGGGGCCTCAATACGTAAGCCGGCAACCCACGTCAAGGGTCCTTACATTTTGCCGGTCCTACGCTAAACATTGAGTAAAAGCTCACAGACGCACAAAAAGGACTAAAAATCCTACAGAAAATTGACAAAAAAATCACAGAGAAAAGCAGAGGTGATTACCTGTTGAAGCCTCCAAACGCACTAGCAGGGCGCATCGCACAACACATGCATTCACACAGCATCATTTTTTAGCACTGGGCAGCCCGCATGTATGTGCGTTATTAATACTACAATGTACTGTGACATTGCCTCCGTCTCCGGGAGAGACAGGGAATAGACATGTCCCCGAGGAGGCTCTGCCCCTGGCAAGAGATTAATAGGACGGGCGGTGAGGCAGAAGAGTCTCCGCAGCTTTCCAGGAGAAAACGCCTGCATAGGACCAGTAGTGTTGGGGAAGAGAAATAAGATCTGTGGGTATCTCCGTAGTGGCAACCTGAACACATTCCCTCTGACATCGACCGTCACAGGATTTACTCCATCCCAGAATTCTCGCACTCAATATGTGGGGAGAGGTAACACAACCAAGGTATCCCTAGAAGAATCTCATCTATTCCCTTGGGAATGGTGAGAAGGGAGATGATCTCCTGATGAGATGGAGACATGGTTAAAGAAAAGGGGATAGTCTGATGTGTGATCTGTGAAGGTAGTGCCGACCCATTCACCACTCTTATGGTCACAGGTTTGGCTAGCATAATCAGGGGTATTGCGTGCCTTTGGGCGAAGGAAGAAGACATGAATTTTCCCTCTGCCCCGGAATCCACACAAAGCTCAACCATAAAAGTGGGAAGGCCAAAAGTAATTGTCCCCTTGAAGGACAATTTGGAGGAAAACACTGCTGTATCTAGTGAACCTCCTCCTACAGTTACTAGATGCGGCCGTTTCCCTGTCGCTGTGGACAATTCTTGGAATAATGTCCCGACTGCTGGCAGACACTGCAGACCATGGGTGTTCGAGCAGCCCGAGACTTAGAACCTACTCAAGATACCTCCATGGCCTCATAGGGATCGGATGCCTGGACAGGTGACTCCAGAGGTTTGGCAAAGGCAGGCGCAAACCGAAACCTCTGTCTACACTGGGCTCGCTCCAACCTTCACTCGTTAAAATGGAGGTCTATGCGGGTGGATAAAGTTATTAACTCCTCCAGTGTAGCGGGAATCTTCATAGTGGCCAAAGCATCCTTTATATGGTCAGCCAGTCCTCTCCAAAACACTGGAATCAGGACTTCATCTGGCCAATCCAGCTCAGATGCTAATTTCCAGAAGTGGACGGCAAAATGGCTGACCAAGGACGAACCCTGTGTCAATGCCAACAGTTGAAGTTCCAAATCATGAGTGACGTGAGGTCCCATAAAGATCTGTTTCAGAGTGTCCAGGAACCTGGGAGCACTCTGCACCACATGATCGCCACGCTCCCACAGCGGCGTTGCCCACTTTTCCTACTTTAACCCGTTCCGTGGGAAAATGTGCAGCCAGGAGCTCAAGATGTATAGCGCACTGGCTCACAAATCCCCGACACAGCTTACTGTCTCCAGCAAACTTGTCCGGTAACGGAAGATGAGATAATGTCGGAGCAGGGGTGGCAGTGGACAGACTGGCTGCAGCATCGCTAGCAGCCTGAACAGCATCTGCGGTAACATCCACAGCCGAGGTTTTGCGCTCAAGAGCCGTCAACCTACCCTTTAGCTGTTGGATGTACCATTGTAATCACTGTTCATCCCCCATTACTAGCCAGACCCTGGCGCTTGTGTAATGTTAGGGCTAGCAGAACGCACCAAATAATTAGGAAGATGGTATAAGGTGCGTTGGCAGCCCAGGGTCCACCGTGCAGAGATGGAACCTGCTGCTGAGTAATGACAGACTATATGGCAGTGTAATGTGGATACACACACGGGTTAGCTTCACCCGGTATGAAGGAAGCGAACCCTGTTACATCACATGGCCGCGATACTGCACAAACAGCGCAAACAAGGAGTCAGAGAACTCAGGGAAAGAGTTCCTCTAGCCATCTTGTGCTTGACACCGCTACTGGGGTGTCAGAATTTAACTGAAATAATAATTTAATGGACAAGAGTGCATGCAGTGCCGCTCTGGTGGATGCCACTAACCACCCAGACTTGGGTCAGGAAAGCGCTCTAATAGTGCAGGGCGCCACACTGGTGGTCACAGCAATAAGACGCTGTATCATGTGTTAGGTGCAGATAGCACTGTCGGGTGCTAGATAGCAAGCATCCACCATACGTGAGCAGTCAACAACACTAGGAAGGGGGAAGATTAATGAGCAACTTTCACACATCTGCACACACACGTTTTCAAGGATACACTAGCGCATGGCCGAGTGGCCATGCAAACCTTTTATAGCAGTAGTGCTACGGGACCTTCCAGATGGTCCAATAGGAGGTGCAACAGGACCTGAGTGTTGTGTATCCGCTTTTTGGGCTCCCCTGGTGGTTGCTGGTGGTACTGGTGACTTGTTTGCACTTTGCTGCTTCTGTTCACCTGCTTCCATCAGTGTTTGGGAGTTTCCTATTTAGCCTTGCTCTCCAGTCATTTCCTTGCCGGTCATCATTGTAACCAGAGCCTTCGGTTGCATGTTCCTGCTACTAGTCTGCTGATCAGCTAAGTGGACTTTGTCCTTTTGTTTTGTACCTTTTGTCCAGTTTGCAGTTTTTGTAATTCTCTGTAGCTGGAAGCTCTTGCGGGCTGAAATTGCCACTCCTGTGTCATGAGTTGACACAGGAGTCTTAAAGTAATTTCAGGATGGTTTTTGAAAGGGTTTTCAGTTGACCGTGAAGTCCTCTTTTGTATCCTTCTGCTATCTAGTAAGTGGACCTCTCTTTGCTAAATCTACTTTCATACTGTGTATGTCTTTTCCTCTTAATTCACCGTTATTACATGTGGGGGGCTGCTATCATCTTTTGGGGTATTTCCCTAGAGGTAAGCCAGGTCTGTTTCTTCCTCTACCAGGCGTAGTTAGTCCTCCGGCTGGCGCGTGGCATATAGGAAGCCGTAGGTATGTTCCCTGGCTACTGTTAGTTGTGTGGTAGATTTAGCTCACGGTCAACTCGAGTTTCCATCACCCGAGAGCTCGTTCGTTACTTATATGTTTCTTACGTTCCCTTGCCATTGGGAACCATGACAGTATGACGGGCCTGTGTTAAACTTATTGGCAGAAGAAAGGAGAGAAAAAAGAAGTCTGTAAATTTTTTTTTTTTTCTCCCTTTTTCCTCTATGCTTGCTCCATAGTTGGATTAGTTGTATTTCAGCTTTAATTACACCCTTTGCCTTTCTCTCCTTATAATCCTTGAATGGCTCTGAGCTCACCTGTTTAAAGATGGATCCTCAGAGTTTGGCTGCAGGTTTAAATAATCTTGCTACGAAGGTTCAAAATTTACAAGATTTTGTTATACATGCTCCTATTTCTGAACCTAAAATCCCTACACCAGAGGTGTTTTCCGGAGATAGATCTCGGTTTTTGAATTTCAAATATAATTGTAAATTATTCCTTTCTCTCAGACCTCACTCCTCAGGAGATCCTGTCCAGCAGGTTAAGATTGTAATCTCTTTGCTGCGAGGTGACCCTCAAAATTGGGCATTTTCATTGGCACCAGGGGATCCTGCGTTGCTCAATGTGGATGCGTTTTTCCTGGCTTTAGGGTTGCTTTATGAGGAACCTAATTTGGAGATTCAAGCTGAAAAAGCTTTGATAGCCCTATCTCAAGGGCAAGATGAAGCGGAGATATACTGCCAAAAATTTCGTAGGTGGTCTGTGCTTACTCAGTGGAATGAGTGCGCCTTAGCGGCAAATTTCAGAGAGGGCCTTTCTGATGCCGTTAAAGATGTTATGGTCGGGTTCCCTGCGCCTACAGGTCTGAATGAGTCCATGACAATGGCAATTCAGATTGATCGGCGTTTGCGGGAGCGCAAACCCGTGCACCATTTGGCGGTATCTTCTGAAGAGACGCCAGAGAAAATGCAATGTGACAGAGTTATGCCCAGAAGCGAGCGGCAGAATTATAGGCGTAAAAATGGGTTATGCTTCTATTGTGGTGATTCTGCTCATGTTATATCGGCATGCTCTAAGCGTACTAGGAAGGTTGACAAGTCCATTTCAATTGGCACTTTACAGTCCAAATTTATTTTGTCTGTAACCTTGATTTGTTCATTATCAGTTATTACCGTGGATGCCTATGTGGACTCTGGCGCCGCTCTGAGTCTTATGGACTGGTCCTTTGCCAGGCGCTGTGGGTTTGATTTAGAGCCTCTGGAAGTCCCTATACCTCTGAAGGGTATTGATTCTACACCTTTGGCTTGTAATAAACCACAGTTCTGGACGCAAGTGACTATGCGTATGACTCCAGACCATCAGGAGGTGATTCGCTTCCTTGTGTTGTACAATTTACATGATGTTTTGGTGCTTGGATTACCATGGTTACAGTCTCATAACCCAGTCCTTGACTGGAAGGCTATGTCTGTGTTAAGCTGGGGATGTCGGGGGGCTCATGGGGACACTCCTATGGTGTCCATTTCGTCATCTATTCCATCTGAGATTCCGGCATTTTTGTCTGATTATCGTGATATTTTTGAAGAGCCTAAGATTGGTTCACTCCCTCCTCACAGGGATTGTGATTGCGCCATAGATCTGATTCCTGGCAGTAAATTTCCAAAGGGTCGTTTGTTTAACCTATCTGTACCTGAACATGCTGCTATGCGCGAGTATATTAAGGAGTCCCTGGAAAAGGGACATATTCGTCCTTCTTCATCACCTTTAGGAGCCGGTTTTTTCTTTGTCTCTAAAAAGGATGGCTCTCTGAGGCCTTGTATTGATTATCGTCTCCTGAATAAAATTACAGTCAAATATCAGTATCCGTTGCCTTTGCTGACTGATTTGTTTGCTCGCATAAGGGGGGCTAAGTGGTTCTCTAAGATTGATCTTCGTGGGGCGTATAATTTGGTGCGAATTAAGCAGGGGGATGAGTGGAAGACCGCATTTAATACGCCTGAGGGCCATTTTGAGTATTTGGTAATGCCTTTCGGCCTTTCTAATGCACCTTCTGTCTTTCAGTCCTTAATGCATGATATTTTCCATGAATATTTGGATAAATTTATGATTGTGTACTTGGATGATATTTTGATTTTTTCTGATGACTGGGAGTCTCATGTTCAGCAGGTCAGGAGGGTTTTTCAGGTTTTGCGGGAGAATTCTTTGTGTGTAAAGGGTTCAAAGTGTGTTTTTGGGGTTCAAAAAATTTCCTTTTTGGGGTATATTTTTTCCCCTTCTTCTATTGAGATGGACCCTGTCAAGGTTCGGGCTATTTACGACTGGACGCAGCCTACTTCTCTGAAGAGTCTCCAGAAATTCTTGGGCTTTGCTAATTTTTATCGTCGATTTATAGCTGGTTTTTCTGGCGTTGCTAAACCTCTGACGGATTTGACTAAAAAGGGTGCTGATGTTGCCAATTGGTCCCCTGCTGCCGTGGAGGCCTTTCGGGAGCTTAAGCGCCGCTTTTTGTCTGCCCCTGTGTTGCGCCAGCCTGATGTTTCTCTTCCCTTTCAGGTTGAGGTCGATGCTTCCGAGATCAGAGCGGGGGCGGTTTTGTCGCAGAAAAGTTCCGACTGCTCAGTGATGAGACCTTGTGCGTTCTTTTCGCGAAAATTTTCGGCCGCCGAGCGAAACTATGATGTTGGTAATCGGGAGCTTTTGGCCATGAAGTGGGCATTTGAGGAGTGGCGTCATTGGCTTGAGGGTGCCAGACATCAGGTGGTAGTTTTGACTGATCACAAGAATTTAATTTATTTGGAGTCTGCCAGGCGCCTGAATCCTAGACAGGCACGTTGGTCGTTGTTCTTTTCCCGGTTTAATTTTGTGGTCTCGTACTTACCGGGTTCTAGGAATGTGAAAGCAGATGCTCTTTCTAGGAGTTTTGAGCCTGACTCTCCTGGGAATTCTGAACCTGCTGGTGTCCTTAAGGATGGAGTGGTTTTGTCTGCTGTCTCTCCAGATTTGCGACGTGCTTTGCAAGAATTTCAGGCGGATAGACCTGATCGTTGTCCGTCTGGTAGACTGTTTGTTCCTGACGAGTGGACCACTAGAGTCATCTCGGAAGTTCATTCTTCTACTCTGGCAGGTCATCCGGGAATTTTTGGCACCAGAGATTTGGTGGCTAGATCCTTCTGGTGGCCTTCCCTGTCTCGAGATGTGCGTGTTTTTGTGCAGTCTTGCGATGTGTGTGCTCGGGCCAAGCCTTGTTGTTCTAGGGCTAGTGGGTTGTTGTTGCCCTTGCCTATTCCGAAGAGGCCTTGGACGCACATCTCTATGGACTTTATCTCGGATCTCCCTGTTTCTCAGAAGATGTCTGTCATCTGGGTGGTGTGTGACCGTTTTTCTAAAATGGTTCATTTGGTGCCATTGCCTAAGTTGCCTTCCTCATCTGAGTTGGTCCCTCTGTTTTTTCAAAATGTGGTTCGCTTGCATGGTATTCCGGAAAACATCGTTTCTGACAGGGGTACCCAGTTCGTGTCTAGATTTTGGCGGGCAGTCTGTGCCAGGTTGGGCATTGATTTGTCCTTTTCGTCTGCATTCCATCCTCAGACCAATGGCCAGACGGAGCGAACTAATCAAACTTTGGAGACTTATTTGAGGTGTTTTGTGTCTGCGGATCAGGATGATTGGGTTGCCTTTCTGCCGTTGGCGGAGTTTGCTCTTAATAATCGGGCTAGTTCTGCCACTTTGGTTTCTCCTTTCTTTTGCAATTCAGGGTTTCATCCGCGTTTTTCATCTGGTCAGGTTGAATCTTCGGATTGTCCTGGAGTGGATGCGGTGGTGGATCGGTTGCATCGGATTTGGGGACAAGTGGTGGATAATTTGGAATTGTCCCAGGAGAGGACTCAGCAGTTTGCTAACCGTCGTCATCGTGTTGGTCCCCACCTTTGCGTTGGGGACTTGGTGTGGTTGTCTTCCCGTTTTGTCCCTATGAGGGTTTCTTCTCCCAAATTTAAGCCTCGGTTCATCGGTCCTTATAGGATTTTGGAGATTCTTAACCCTGTTTCCTTTCGTTTGGACCTCCCGGCATCTTTCGCTATCCATAATGTGTTCCATCGGTCGTTGTTGCGGAGATATGAGGTACCGGTGGTTCCTTCTACTGAACCTCCTGCTCCTGTGCTGGTGGAGGGTGAATTGGAGTACGTCATAGAGAAGATCTTGGACTCCCGTATTTCCAGACGGAGACTTCAATATCTGGTTAAATGGAAAGGCTATGGTCAGGAAGATAATTCTTGGGTAACTGCCTCTGATGTTCATGCCTCGGATTTGGTTCGTGCCTTTCATAGGGCTCATCCAGATCGCCCTGGTGGTTCTTGTGAGGGTTCGGTGCCCCCTCCTTAAGGGGAGGGTACTGTTGTGTATCCGCTTTTTGAGCTCCCCTGATGGTTGCTGGTGGTACTGGTGACTTGTTTGCACTTTGCTGCTTCTGTTCACCTGCTTCCATCAGTGTTTGGGAGTTTCCTATTTAGCCTTGCTCTCCAGTCATTTCCTTGCCGATCATCATTGTAACCAGAGCCTTCGGTTGCATGTTCCTGCTACTAGTCTGCTGATCAGCTAAGTGGACTTTGTCCTTTTGTTTTGTACCTTTTGTCCAGTTTGCAGTTTTTGTAATTCTCTGTAGCTGGAAGCTCTTGCGGGCTGAAATTGCCACTCCTGTGTCATGAGTTGACACAGGAGTCTTAAAGTAATTTCAGGATGGTTTTTGAAAGGGTTTTCAGTTGACCGTGAAGTCCTCTTTTGTATCCTTCTGCTATCTAGTAAGTGGACCTCTCTTTGCTAAATCTACTTTCATACTGTGTATGTCTTTTCCTCTTAATTCACCGTTATTACATGTGGGGGGCTGCTATCATCTTTTGGGGTATTTCCCTAGAGGTAAGCCAGGTCTGTTTCTTCCTCTACCAGGCATAGTTAGTCCTCCGGCTGGCGCGTGGCATATAGGAAGCCGTAGGTATGTTCCCTGGCTACTGTTAGTTGTGTGGTAGATTTAGCTCACGGTCAACTCGAGTTTCCATCACCCGAGAGCTCGTTCGTTACTTATATGTTTGTTACGTTCCCTTGCCATTGGGAACCATGACACCTGAGCATGTGACCCCGGACCTCCAATGGGAGGTCGTCCCATGGGCATGCTCAGTATGGGAAACGCAGGACTTAGTCCCAGAAAGACCTGCTCGCTGCTGATCACTGCTGGCTACAAAGGCAGAGCCTGGAAAGGCAGCAGTAACCAGTCATACAGTATTATCTTGAGCCAGACGCTGGGACAGACGTCTCTACTGAGCAGGCTCCACTGCGGCTGGAGAAGAATGGAAGACCGCAGCGGACATGGTTCGAGAATCACCTGTGTGGAGGTGGGAACTTGACACCTAACACATGGCTACCACAGCATCTTGCAGCGGCATGCTATTCCATCTGGTTTGGGTTTAGTTGGACCATCATTTATTTTTCAACAGGACAATGACCCAAACACACCTCCAGGCTGTGTAAGGGCTATTTGACCAAGAAGGAGAGTGATGGGGTGCTACGCCAGATGACCTGGCCTCCACAGTCACCAGACTTGATCCCAATCGAGATGGTTTGGGGTGAGCTGGACCACAGAGTGAAGGCAAAAGGGCCAACAAGTTCTAAGCATCTCTGGGAACCCCTTCAAGATTGTTGGAAGACCATTCCGGTGACTACCTCTTGAAGCTCATCAAGAGAATGCCAAGAGTGTGCACAGCAGTCATTAAAGCAAAAGGTGGCTACTTTGAAGAACCTAGAATATAGGACATAATTTTAGTTGTTTCACATTTTTTTGTTAAGTATATAATTCCACATGTGTTATTTCATAGTTTTGATGCCTTCAGTGTGAATGTACAATTTTCATAGTCATGAAAATACAGAAAAATCTTTACATGAGAAGGTGTGTCCAAACTTTTGGTCTGTACTGTATATACTGTATATATATGTACACTGCTCAAAAAATAAAGGGAACACTAAAATCCCACATCCTAGATATCACTGAATTAAATATTCCAATTGTAAATCTTTATTCATTACATAGTGGAATGTGTTGAGAACAATAAAACCTAAAAATGATCAACGTAAATCACAACTAATATCCCACGGAGGTCTGGAGTTGGAATGATGCTCAAAATTAATGTGGAAATTGAAGTTACAGGCTGATCTAACTTCAGTGGAAATGCCCCAAGACAAGGAAATGATGCAAAGTATTGTGTGTGGCCTCCACGTTGCCTGTATGACCTCGCTACAATGCCTGGGCTAGCTCCTGATGAGGCAGCGGATGGTCTCCTGAGGGATCTCTTCCCAGACCTGGACTAAAGCATCTGACAACTACTGAACAGTCTGTGGTGCAACGTGATGTTGGTGAATGGTGCGAGACATGATCTCCCAGATGTGTTCAATCGGATTCAGGTCTGGGGAATTGGCGGGCCAGTACATAGCTGCAATGCTTTCATCTTGCAGGAACTGCTGATATACTCCAGCCACATGAGGGCTGGCATTGTCCTGCATTAGGAGGAACCCAGGGCCAACCACACCAGCATATGGTCTCACAAGGAGGCTGAGGATCTCATCTCGGTACCTAATGGCAGTCAGGTACCTCTGGCAAGCACATGGAGGGCTGTGCGGACCTCCAAAGAAATGCCACCCGACACCATTACTGACCCACTGCTAATCAGTCATGCTGAAGGATGTTACAGGCAGTAGATCGCTCTTCACGGCATCTCCAGACTCTGTCTCGTCTGTCACATATGCTCAGTGTGAACCTGCTTTCATCTGTGAAGAGCACAGGGCGCCAGTGGTGAATTTGCCAATCCTGGTGTTCTGTGGCAAATGCCAAGTGTCCTGCACCGGTGTTGGGCTGTGAGCATAACCCCCATCTGTGGACATTGTGCACTAAGACCATCCTCATGGAGTCGGTTTCTAACCATTTGTGCAGACACATGCACATTTGTGGCCTGCTAGAGGTCATTTTGCAGGACTTTGGCAGTGATCCTCCTGTTCCTCCTTGCACAAAGGCTGATGTAGCGGTCCTGCTGCTGGGTTGTTGCCCTCCTATGGCCCCCCCCATGTCTCCTGTTGTACTGACCTGTCTCCTGGTAGTGCCTCCAGCCTCCGACCACTACGCTTACAGACACAGCAAACCTACTTGCCCTAGCTCGCATTGACGTGCCATCCTGGATGAGCTGCACTACCTGAGCCACATGTGTGAGTTGTAGAGTATGCTACCACAAGTGTGAAAGCACAACCAACATTCAAAAGTGACCAAAACATCAGCCAGAAAGCATTGGTACTGAGATGTGTTCTGTGGTACCCTCCTGCAGAACCACTCCTTTGAGTGTGTCTTGGTAATTGCCAATAATTTCCATCTGTTGTCTATTCCATTAGCACAACAGCATGTGAAACTGATTGTCAGTGTTGCTTTCTAAGTGGACAGTTTGATTTCACAGAAGTTTGATTTACTTGGAGTTATATTCTGTTGTTTAAGTGTTCCCTTTATTTTTTTGAGCAGTGTATATATTTTATTTGTACTACTACAAAACCAAAAACGATTAAATGAAGTTCCCACAAAGAGTTTTGAGTAAGTTTTTGATGCTTAATATTTTTGCTGAGCAAAAAACACAGTGTCTTTCAGTTCCAGCAAAGTGGGTGGAATTTATAGGTCTCCTGCCCACTGTGTTGTTTTTTATATACTGTGTTAGGCCAGTCTCACACGTCCAGATAATTCCGGTACCGGAGAAATCGGTACCGGAGTTATCCGTGTGCTCACCTGGCACATCAGTGTGGCACATGTGCAGCAGCCATGTGCCGCCCGTGTGCCGCCTGAGGACCACACGGACCATGCAGGAGAGACAGCGCTACAGTAAGCGCTGTCCCCTGCGTGTGGTGCTGAAGGCAGCATTCATCCCTTCTGTCCTGCTCGGCTGAAAGCAGTGCTTGCAGAACAAAACAGATGAAAAATAACATTTTTTTTTCTTTAAAAATAAAGTTTGGGGGTCACCTCCCACCCCTCCCCCTGTGCACCCGCCCACTTGCAGAGAAATACTCTCCCAGCTCCCGCAATGCCTCCTCTCAGTGCCGGCTGCTTGTCCTGTGTGAGCGGTCACATGGTACCGCTCATTACAGTGATGAATATGCGGCCTCAACCTCCCATAGGGGTGGGGAGGGGTGTTAGGCGGGAGGTGACCCCCAAACTTTATTTTTAAAGAAAAAAAAAAAAAAACTTCATTTTTCATCTCTTCTGTTCTGCAAGCGCTGCTTTCAGCCGAGCAGGACAGAAGGGATGAATGCCGGCTTCAGCACCACATGCAGGGGACAGCGCTTAACTGTAGCGCTGTTTCTCTTGCGGCAGTACGTGCACATGGAGGAGAGTGCACACTGTTCTCCGTGTGCACGTGTGCGGGACGCTTTGAGGACCGTGTTGCCGGAGAAAAACGGACATGTCTCCGTGTTTTGCACATGGACACACGGTCCGTGAAAACACGGAGACATGTGCATAGACCTCTTCATTTGAATGGTACTACGTGTGTCAGTGTTTCCGGTACATGAGAAAACTGTCACTACACGTACCGGAGCCACTGACGTGTGAAACCAGCCTAAACTGTCCTGAGCTGCGTGTTTGAAATCAGCAATTTTCTCTTATTTTATGTGCTGATTTTCCCTATAGAATTGCCTTAGTTGTGGCTAAAAACACATGTGATCCACACATGACTGACTGTAATTTAGCTAATTAGTGCAGAAATGCTGCAGAAAATCTGCAATGTCAAAAACTCATCAAATACTCATCGTGGGAATGTAGCCTTAAAAATAAATTTTGTTTTGTGCTACCAAATGCTGAGACCCATAGTTTATATTTGATTTTTGCCAAGAGAGGTATTGCTTATGAAGTTATGAGCACAATTTTTCCATGCATGCAGTTTTTTATTGGAATTTTTCAGGAAGCGAGGTTAAGAAAAAAAGCATTTTTGGCATTTGTGTTTATTTGTATAGCCTGTTCACTAGATACCCCAGGTGTGGTTCTATACAGCTGACAATGTTGACACACTATTCATGTAGAGAATAGCATTAGCGTATTAAATGTCACATGCACTGTGCACGCTCTGGCATCATAAAACTGACCTTTAGACTAGAACACAATTTTTATATGAGCTGCATGTTTTTTTCCAGAACACATATGCATATTCTCAATGAAGCATAAAGCATAATTAAACTAAAAGACTAAAAGAAGAATAATCAGACTACAGACTGTACCAATCCTAATTTTAGAATACTTGAATTCAAGGGGAAGGAATATGTTAATCGGTGATCACTAATGAAAACCAATATTGCAATAATGTAGGAAGCCATGTGCTTGCAGAGAGGGACCCTTTTGTCTGTTTTTTTTCTTTTTGAAGGGTTGAAATGGTCACAGAGTCATGAATCTAGTAATAACCATAATTACTGGAACACAATAGTGCATGTGTTACAGAAAAAACAGCATTCCACATCTGAGTTGCTGTTAATGTGTCTAACACTGGATAAAAACTGTTGTCTGCCCTAACATTAACGGACATTAAATATACGAATATGTCAGATAACTCTAATTTGTCGTCCTAATAGTAGATTGATGTATTGAAGGAACTGCACTTTACTTTATCTTCTGATGTCTTACACACAAGTCAGCATCAGTGCAGATCTGAGCGGTGTACAGAAATCTCAGGCAAATTCAACCTCATACACCCCCTATGAAAGTTAGGCCGGGATCACACATGCGAGAAATACGACCAAGTTTCGCATGTTAATACCCGGCATTGCCGCCGTCACTCAGGAGTGGAGCATGCGGCTGCATAGCAATACATGCAGCCGCACGCTCCGCTCCTGAGTGATGGCGGCAATGCCAGGTATTAACATGTGAGACTTAGCCGTATTTCTCGCATGTGTGATCCCGCCCTTACTCTGAGAAGCAGTGATGAGCCAGCACTAAAATGCTCGGGTACTCGTTACTCGAGTCGAGCAAATCGTAATGCTCTGTTACTTGACCCGAGTAACGCGCATAATGGAAGTCAGTGGGAGCATTTTGCCCATGGTTCCCCCCAGAAGTCTGGAGGGGGTCTAAAAACTTCTGAAATGGCATGGGAACAGCATGGGAAATATCTCTGGAGGCATCTCTGAATCCCAGGTTGGTGCTGAGAACAATGTTGTCAGATTTACAATAAAACATACAAAACCACACTTAAAATGTATTTGACTGGAAAAAAAATTAAGAAACATTCTTTCCAGGATTCTTTCTAGGATAAATTAATTGTATATAAGGCAAAATAAATAGGAGAAAAAAATGATCCTACTCTCTTTGAGCTATGAGCTATGTTCACATGCAGTGTTTTTGCCGTGTTTTTGCACGTTTGCATGGCTTTCAATCGTGAAAAAAACCTTCCGCGGGAAATGTAATTTTATCATTTTAATACCATATCTGGCCATGTGGTGGTGTGTGAGACATGATCAGACACATTAAAAGTCTTTTTTTTCAGGGCCATCACTATTTGTAGAGGGCCATCAGGCTGCCCTTTCTATTGGTCTATTGGTAGAGGGCCAGGAAGTGTCTTGTGGACAGGTGAGACCAAGATAGAGTTTTTGGTAAGGCACATAATTCTAATGTTTAGTTTACATGTAATGAGGCCTACAAGTAAAAGAACCCAGTCAAATATAGTGGATGTTAAAAAATATTTTGGGGTTGTTTTGCTTCCTGAGGCCCTGGGTGCCTCGAAATGTGAAGATTCCCAAAGGATTTTGATTCCTAATGTAGTGCTCGGGGTCAGAAAGCTGGGATTGCATCGTAGTAGGTCATCATGGGTCTTCCAGTAGGACAATGACCCCAAACATACTTAAAGAATCGCCCAGAAATAGATGGAAACAAAGCATTAGAGAGTTCAGAAATGGTAATCCAGCTCCAGTACCTTAAAGTATCCCACCACTACGTCTTACATACAGGTGCTACAGAAAAACTGTGAATGGACACATTAATTCTTTTAATTTTGCCTGCTTTGATGAATTTCTGAGTACAGAAAACCATTTAAAGCATGAATTGGTCAATGAATGCATGGAAAAAACAGCAGCAAGGCTTAGAATTTATAGAGCAATAACCTCTGACTAGATGCCTGTCATACTCTATTCCTGCTGCCACACCTCACTGTTGACGAATTACAGATAAGAGTGGTATTATTGTAGAATATAGAATGGATTTTTAATTGCCCCTGTTTTTTCCTGTGCAAGGCAGTAACAAACTGTGGAGGAACGCAAGTAACACTGCCAACTTTGATGAATTTCTGAGTACAGATGAATGTAAAACACATGAAATGGTCAATGAGTGCATGGAAAAAAACAGCAGCAAGGCTTACAATTTACCATATTTTGCGGATTATAAGACACACCAGATTATAAGATGCACCCCAAATTTTGAGGAGAAAAATAGGAAAAAACTTTTTTTTTATAAAACGGTGGTGCTTCTAATAATTCATGCGTCTTAGGCTGCCATCACACTAGCAGTAATTGGTCAGTATTTTACATCAGTATTTGTAAGCCAAAACCAGGAGTGGGTGACAAATGCAGAAGTGGTGCAAGTGTTTCTATTATACTTTTCCTCTATTTGTTCCACTCCTGGTTTTGGCTTACAAATACTGATGTAAAATACTGACCAAATACTGCTAGTGTGACGGCAGCCTTATTGTTTACCGAGGGTGGTGGTTGCAGTGAAGCGGGGTCCCAGGGTCATTGCTGGAGGAGGAAAGAGTGGAATGTTGCTCAGGCTGCAGGCAGGGGTGAGGGGGTGTTCCGATGTGCGCCGCTGAGGGTGTTCAGGGGGCTCTGCCGACATATTGTGAAAGCCCAGAGCCCCCCGCACTTACGGTACATGGTTTACTGTGTGGACTCTGGGAAAATGGCAGCCGGGGGTGGCTCATGTGCAAATAGAAATCTTGGCACCAAGGTCTCGGGAGATGAGATCTCAGCCTGCGGCCTACAGCAACGCTCCACTCTTTCTTCCTCCAGCAGCGACCCTGAGACCCTGCTCCACCGCGGCCGGTAACGTATGTCCGCATTATAAGATGCATTCCCATTTTCAACCCAAATTTGGGAGGAAAAAAGGGCATGTTATAATCCGAAAAGTACAGTATAAGGCAAAAATCCCTAACTAGATACAGGTCATATGCTATTCCTGCTGGCCTCCTAAAAATCTTTTCCAATTTAAAGGAGTGGGTATCCTAGACTGGTGATGCCCATGCACTAAGTGCCTGGGATGAAAAACATTTACCCTTAGGGGGTATACATATATATAAAAAAATGATCGAGGTAGGCCTAAAAAAATTAATGCGTGATCACCTTGATAATATGGTCCTGGAGGAGAAGGAAGAGGACGTAACAAAAAAGACGAAATCCTGAAGTGTATACTCATGCTTGGATGGGAAGGGGTGCATGCGAATAGACCTAAAAAAAAACCCCACAGCATTTGCGTTTCTGTTCTGTTGCTGTCATCCGGTGGTGTATAGAAGTCTGGCCCAATCCAGCCCTTGTTCATTTTGAGAAGAGTCAGCCTGTCAACATTTTTGGTTAACCAAGAACCTATAGGAGAGATCAGCGCAAATTGGGTCTTATCTGAGAAATACATAAGCCTCCTTACCTTGACAAGCCAGCTGGTATGTCACTCTCCATAAGGAGAAACGTTACCTCTTAGACCCCAGTCCAGAGTCTCTCACCTAGCCAAATCAGTTCTCATGCTTCGCACTGACGAGGGCCAACAGCCCGAAACACCGTGTCTGCGAATTGAGATACTGATTTGGCTTTTATGCTAAGTAATATTGCACAACTCGTTAAAGGGTTGATTGTGACTTGTAGGATCGCTACTTCCAACAGGTGGCGCTATAGAGTTTAAGTCCTCTTTTTCTCAGAAGAGGCAATTTGAATACTGAGAAATACAGTAAGTTTTGCATTCAGATTAAACTCATCTGTTCAATCTGTAAAAAGATGCATATAATGTAGAAAATAAGCTGCAGCGGATCCACGGGTCACAAGCGACCATCAGACTGTGAAGGGAGTTAGTGGATGAATTCTGCACTGCTGACAGAATTGAGACGTATATCCCACATTGTGGTTGATCCTGAAAAAGAACTTATATACTTCGAAACGTGTTGAAATAAACTACCACCTTACTGCCCCATATTGGGATATACATCTCAATTTTGTCGGGAGTGCGGAATGTGTGTGCTAACTCCTTTCACAGCATTTTCAGTTGACAGGTGGATGTGCCTATCGGTTATAATACCCCTGGTAGCACTTAAAACCCGCTCTGACATCAGGGCATCTGCGCATCTGAGAGGGTCTGGGAAAACTGTCCCAGACCTTTGGGAGTTTTCCCCTGCCTGCATCTGGTGTTTGTCTTCCTTGTCTCCACTCCTTGGTTGTCCAAGGAACTGTGACCTCTACCACCAGCATTGTCATATGGGAATTTTTAAAAATAATTCTTCAACTAGGGCCTTTAACGTTTTATTAGACCTCTCCACCATGAGGAGGAGAGATGTAAAGTTCTCCTTGTAGCGTGGGTCTAGAAGTGTGACCAACCAGTAATTAGTGTTTGCCAAAATGCAAAAAACATGAGGGTCATTGGAAAGGCAGCAAAACATAAACTCAGCCATGTGTGCCAGACTGCCAACAGCCAAGACTACCCTGTCTCCATCAGTAGGATGACTGTCCATGTTGTCCTCATCCTCCTACTTGTCCTCCCTCTCCTCCTCACCTTCAGTCCATCCACATTGAACAGATGAGATGAAGGTGGTGTGGGTACTACCGTCTGTAGGGCAGGCAAGCAGCTCCTGTTCCTCCTCCTCATTGTCACCCAATACGCATTGAGAAGATGAGATGAGGTTGGGCTGTGTAGCATCACTCAGTATAATTTTTTACTATATCTCAACTTCCTCAGCCTGCCAAGCCTCCTCTTTAATTTTGAGCAGCAAGCGATTCAGTAGACAGAGAAGTGGGATGGTGATGCAGATTATGGTGTCATCTCCACTCACCCTCTTGGTCGAGTCCTCAAAGTTTTGGAGAACCGCACAGATATCAGACATCCATTCCACTCATCAGCTCTTATGTGCAGAGGCTGACCGGAATACCGATGGGCATAGTGTAGCTGGTACTCATTTATGGCACTCTGCTGCTAAGAAAGCCTTGCCAACATATGCAACATTGGGTTACAACTTGTGGTGAAGTTGCAAACTCTGCTGCAGTGCAGCCAGGGCAACAGCAGCTGTAGCCAACCTGCAGAAATGAGCACACATGCGGCTTAGGGCCCCTTCACACTGTGCAATCAAAGTCTGAACGAGCGTTCGATTTGTGACGTTTATCCGTCCTCGTTCCGAGGTTGCAAAGTGTGACATGGCGTTACGATTTGCGACGCAGCCCAGCATCGTACGATGTGAAAGAAAGAGCAGAACTTTCTTTCGTCGTAAATGTCTCGCTGTGGCGGTCGAAATCGTAGTATGTGACGGCGGTCATACGAGCTCGTAATGCGACTACGTGGGTTGGGCTTCCGCATACCTGTCTCCTGATTGGGCGTGACGTTTTAGCACGCCCATGCTGGTAATACGTCACGCTCGGAGTCGTAGGACTATGGCGGTGTGAAGGGTAGCGTACGATTGCGACGCGTGACGTTCACATCGCAACTACGTCAGAAAAAGCGTTAACATCGTAGAGTGTGACCGCTGGCTACGAGCTCGTACTGCGATGTCGAATATGACGCAAATGCGTCGTAATCGTAGCAGAATCGACCAGTGTGAAGGGGCCCTTATTTTCACAAGTAGCTCAGGAAGATCCAGATAGGTTTGAGAAACTGCTGAACCACTAAGTTGAGTATGTGGGCCAGGCATGGTATGTGTGCAAGGTTTCCAAGCTTCAGAACTGTCGCTGGGTTACGGCCATTGTCAAATATGGCCATGCCTGGTTTTCGGTACAGGGGTAATAGCCACAGATCAGTCAGGTCTGTTAGACCTTTCAACTCTGTGGCCATGTGTGGTTTGTCATCTAAGCAGATTAGCTTCAGTAGAGCTTGTTGCTACTTGGTCAAAGCAGTGCAGCAATGCTTCCAGCTTGTGACTGATGTTGACATGTGTGAGGAGGAGGAGGTGCAGGAACTGCTGTAGAAGATGGGGGTAGCCCTGATTGAACCAGGGCCCGCAATTGTCGGAGTAGGTAGCATGTGTTCTGTCCCAGGGTCTGACTGAGTCCCGGCCTCCACAATGTTCACCCAGTGTGATGTCATGGAATTGTACCATCCCTGGCCACAAGCAGTTGTCCAGATGTCTGTGGTTAAGTGGACCTTCCCAGTCAAAGCATTGGTCAGAGTACAGCTGATGTTATGGGACACGTGTTTGTGTAATGCAGGGATGGCACACTGGGAGAAATAGTGGCGGCAGCGGACCGAGTACCGAGGGACAGCCACCGCCATTAGATTGCAGAAAGGTTCAGTCTCTACAAGCTTAAACGGCAACATTTTGAGGGCAAGCAGTCTGGAAATGTGGCTGTTAAGTATTGTAGACTTTGGGCGCTGGCTGCGTATTTACGCTTGCAGTGAAAGGACTAGGGTAGAGACAATTGAATGACGTTATTGCTGATGTGGGTAGAAGGCATATTTGCCTATATCATGGACAAGGGACTGGTGGCATACCTGTAGAACAGGGGTAAAAAGGTAGTGGTGTCACCCACAGACACTGTTTCTGGACCGTGGTGTTTGACCCAAGTAGTCAGATGCTTTACTTGCATGTACAGTACCTGAGCATTCTGGTGGTGATCAGGCTGGTAGTTTGGCTGCCCCTGGTGATGCTGGCATGGCAGATGATGCAACTGGCCTTTTGGGCTAACTGGACTGTTTTTAAAAAAGCTCCAGACTCGGGAACACCAAACCCTTGACTTGGCCACTTCACCCCTGTTGGTGCTCTGTGGAATAGTTGAGTGCCTTATGTCTCTGGCCACCCCACTGCCTCTTCCTGCCTGTTGTGGTGCTGCATATCCTTCCCCTGAGCAATGCTGTCCTCGCTCTGCATGTCACCTTCCTAGGTTGGGTCAGTGACTTCATAGTTCACCACCTCATCTTCCATTTACACACACTGCTCCTCCTCCTGACTTGCTCAGGTAACTGCACCACTTCCTGGCAATTGTTTCTCATCATCATCCAGCTCTTGCGACAGTAATTGCATTTTCCCACTGTCGCCTTCTTGTGAGCATAGCTGCTCAAATATTTGAGCATCACCACATGCAATCTCCTCATGTGTCAGTTGGAACATGCAGGGTGAGAGGCTAGAATCTATAAATGGAAATGTGAACAGCTCTTCAAAGTGTCCAAGTGTGGAATCACTTGACTATGGGAACTCAGCATGGTGGGAGGAAGGAGGATCAGGGTGACAACTATGTGGTCCACAATCACGGCTACTAAGACTGGACCGTGTGGTAGATAGGGTGGTGCTGGCAAAGAGACTGGAAGCTAATCTGCTATCCATCCAACACCTTTTCACACTGGTCTGGCTTCAAATGCGGTGACCCTTACAAAGTGGGACAATAAGTATGTAGCATGTGTGTGGTTATTGTGCTTCTGCAGCAGGCACAGTTTCATCTTGCCCACAGCCTTGGCCTCTGCGCTCACCATCAGCATTACGTCCACTTCCCCATCCCTTACCACACGTCTGGCCCATTTTAAATTACGTATGATATATCCATGTTGAGAAAACGTTGCAGACAGTATTACATTAGCATTGCTAATATCAATATAGTAATGTTATTTGAAATCAAATTTTTGTTGTGTGTTTTGAAGCTCAACTCTTGCACGATAAATGCTGCATAAAATGTCACTGCTGAAAAAAATTACAGAATTACAATGCAAAATGCAAAAATGTGCTGACTTTACATGGAGGCATAAGACTGCAGTAACAATAATACAATGTGATTTTTTTGCAAACTTTTTCTTTTTTTTTGGGGGGGGGGGGGAGAGTTGAGGCCCAACTGTAGCATGATGAATGCCATATATAATTTCACTGCTCAAGAATATCGCAGTATTACAATGCCAGGCAAATTTGCTTAATTGAGATGGACATTTGAGACTACAGTAACAATATAGCAATGCTATTCAGAACCAACCAACTCTGGCTGTATGCTTTGGATGCACAAGTACCACAGTAAAAATAGTGTATAATATTTCACCACTCAGAACAATTTAAAGGATTAAGAGCAAAAAGAATATTATTAGCCCTGAGAATGCAGTTTGGCATCATCACCCTATCTTGTCTGTGAGGCAGTGAGGTGGATCATATTTGAGGGTCGACATGTGTCCCCCAGGATGCAGACAGAGTCCTATTAAACCTACTCGAGTCCCTTGTGTTCACAGCAGGATGCCTGTGAGTCGCAAGGCAAATTAAAAGAAAGAGTGGTTTGGGTCCAAGTAGTGACTCAGTCAGTTTGTTAGGAAAACCCAGTAAGGGCTTTTCTTTTTAGAGGGATTTGCAGGTTTGGTAGTGGGGCAAATCCTTCTCTCCACGCCGAGTTTTGGAAGTGGCTCTATGGCCACGATTCCATTTAAATCTGTAAGTTTTTGCTTTAGGTGGGTCAGTTTTGAAGTTTGCAAGTTGCAGAGCAGGTGGCTCTGTGTAACCCAGGTCTGTGTGGAGCTAACACAGAGCCAGGGAACTCAAGGCGGCTAACGCATCCACAAGACATGGCGGTACCATTGTCCATGACAACGGGTTCTGAGTTCTGGACTGAGTTCTGGACTGTGTTCATGGAAACCCGTCTGCAATCCAAAGGACATCATTCCTTTGTGTGAGTTTTTTTGGACATTAAAGACATTTGCTTTGAACTTTTCTGTGGTCCCTGCCTATCTGTCTTACTGGACCTACATATGGTTGGAGAATGTAGGCAGTGTGAACTGAGGCATACCCAAAGCCCACTGCTGAGGCCTGGTACAAGGTTCGGTTAGCACTGAGGAAGATGAGTCCTGAGGACGATTTGGAGGCTTTCCTCACAGTGTTAGTGTGCACAGCAGAGCGAGAGAGCTGCCGATGTCTCAGTGGGCTGAAGCAGGGCCACCATCAGGGTATTACTACCCTTACTGGCGTATGGGGCCCGTGAGCTGGGGGGTCCAGGTGTCAGGGTTTTCATAAAGAGGAGTGGTATGTGGAGGGAGCAGTAGGAGGAGTGTCATTGTGACAGACAGCTGAGAGAGGCAGCCAGTGCTGAGCCACAGGAGGGCGGGCATCCAGCATCCAATCCCCGCTGAGCCCGCCTGCAGTATTATCCCCAGTCAGTCATCACAAAGCAGCAGGAGCAGGGTAGTCCCTGCCAGGTGAATGCCTGAGCCTGTGCTGGTGAATGGTGCGTGTCCTGACAGTCTCCTGTCCACACGTGCAACAGACGCATTGTCGGTGAGTCAGCTGGTGTGCTCAGTGACTATATCAGCCATGCTCTCAGCACACTGTCCGGCTCACTGAGGATGCTGCTATGTCCTGACCCCTGTCTGTGTCAGCTATAGATCCTGATAATAGCACAGTGTGGTCTGTGCTGGTGACCTCTCCCCCCTCACCTCCTGCAGAGAACAATAAGGTTGTCAATGCCCAATCTGCCCCCTGACAGGTCAGCAGCCCCCTCTCAAGATTCCCACAGGTGTAATTTAGGCTACTTTTACACTTGCGGGCCTATTTAGCGGGCATTATCACCGCAAAAAAGCAGACCGCCGCAATAACGGACCTCAAAAAAACTTGCGGTTTTCAGTTTTCCAATACTATGGAAGAAGTATTGGGAAAAAAAATGGCGTTCCGCAAAACCGGAAGTGACGGTTTTCAATGGGGGCCGTGTCCGTACGCTGTGAAAAAGATCGAGCAGACTCGATTTTTTTCATGACCGCAATTATGGTCCTCACAGCCATATGGCACACGGTTCACTGTGGAATTTTTGCTGGCCGATTTTGCGGCCCCATAGAAATCTATTGGGGTTGCAAAAAAGGCCAGGAAAAACACGGTAAGTGTAAAAGAAGCCTTACTCTACAAACTGCTCTGAAAAACTTCAGTTTTCAGAATTGAGCTCCTGTGTCCTGTCAGTGGGCAGATGATGCACAGCAGCCTTATGTGTCTATGCAGGAGGTAAGGGGTCACCACTCACCAGGACACTGCTCATCAGGATTTATAGCTGACAAATAGATTCACCTTCCAGAGATGTCATGTAACATAAACACACACTATATATGTATATTGTACACATACTACAAGCACAGTATATGTAGACGTATGCGGAAATTCTACAGTATTGCAAAAAAAAAAAAGTAATTGAGGCTGGACTCCAGCTTGAAAGGGCCAATTGGAGAAAATCTGCAGCAGGGAATAAAAGCTCTTAGGCTTCGCTCAGACTAGTATATAACATGGCCGAGTGCTTTGTGATGTTTTATTACATAGCACTCAGCCCAATGTTATACTATGGGGCAGCACAAATCTGTGATTTTTCCACAGACCGAATTGGTCTGTTGAAAAATAATCTGCTGTATGCTGTGACTTGAGTGACTCTGAAATTCAGATCACACACACCCACTGAAGTCTAAGGTCGTGTGTGAAACATCGGACTGCACTCAGCTGAGTGGAGTCTGACATCCATGGCCTCAGACAATGGAGAAGATGGAGAAATTAAGTTCTCCGTCTTCTCAATGTGCTCCTATTCTCTCATCCAAGAGACTCGGATCACACTAAGCTGACACTCGAATGAGAGTTTGAGTCAAGTGTCAGCAGCATAATTGAGCCGATTCTCTCACATGAGAGAATTATCACGTGTGTGACTCCGGCCTTACACTTTTTTTTCCTCTGGACTTTACAATATAAGTATCCTTCTCCCTAAGCCTACTGACGTGAGCATCTATCATACGAACATGTTGGGTACATACAACCTCCAAATTGAATAACAAGTGTAAGGAATAGTGTTGAGTGATACCTTCCGATACTCAAAGGTATCGGTATCGGATGGGATCGGCCGATATCCAAAAAATATCGGATATCGCCGATACCGATACCCGATACCAATGCAAGTCAATGGGACACAAGTATCGGAAGCTATCCTGGATGGTTCCCAGGGTCTGAAGGAGAGGAAACTCTCCTTCAGGTTCTGGGATCCATATTCATGTAAAAAATAAAGAATTAAAATGAAAAATATGTATATACTCACCCCTCCGGCGGACCCTGGACCTTAGCGATGTAACCGGCAGCCTCCGTTCCTAAGAATGAGGAGTGAAGGACCTTCGATGACGTCGCAGCTTGTGATTGGTCGCGTGACCGCTCATGTGACCGCTCACGCGACCAATCACAAGCTGCGACGTCATCGCAGGTCCTAAACTCACTGCATTCTTAGGAACGGAGGCTGCCGGTTACATCGCTAAGGTCCAGGGGCCGCCGGAGGGTTGAGTATATCCATATTTTTTATTTTAATTCATTATTTTTTACATGAATATGGTTCCCAGGGCCTGAAGGAGAGTCTCCTCTCCTCCAGACCCTGGGAACCATACACTGGGAACTTCCGATTCCAATTTCCGATATCACAAAAATATCGGAACTCTGTATTGGAATTCCGATACAGCAAATATCGGCCGATACCTGATACTTGCGGTATCGGAATGCTCAACACTAGTAAGGAATGAACTCGTCGACATCACATGTAGTATAGTGTCACCTCACATGTAGGACTCACTTCAGACTGCGGCCCAGCAGTGACATACAAAAAACTTTTTGGGAGAAAAATCAGGTACTTCTATTTATAAAAACGATATGCTTTATTTCAGATCTATAAAAAACAGTTCTGTCAGCTCATACAGACATTTCTGACTCTTTTCCGGCATTGCTGGGCTCTATTAGGGTTATCAGAGATGTCTGGATTTGCTGGCTGAACTGTTTTTTTATGGATCTGAAATAAAATATGATTTTTATTGTTGCATAGTTTGGTCGCGGAAGAAACTTGTGACAGTAGATTATATGGGGTTATTCAACTTTATCTTCACAGAACATGAGGTACATGCATCAGCTTCGTAATACAGCATAACAGGAAGTCTGAAAGACCTTTTACCAGAGAGAAAATGAAACTAAAGTGCAACAAGTATATGCATTACATTCAACTAAGCGTATAACAGTAACAACATCGGCATCTACTGTCAGAAAAGTGTAAACTCCTCTTGCACACAAATAAGTCTGTATCTGTTGCATATCTGCCAACATTTATAAGTGGATGCACCTGCTTTTTCTCCAAAAAAGCTTTCATGCATACCTCACCACCCGCTCATTGTATAGAGGCATTTCTCCATAATACCAGGTCACTTATATGTCACTGTTGCAACAAAACCACCAATCATGGTGACAAAGCATCTCGGACTGGAAAGGAAAGGCGCCATGTATGAAGGTGGGGGACAGCAAATTATGATGTATTGAGGAATGCAAATAATGATGAATTAGGGGGTGGGGAGAAAAAATGATGCTGTATTGAAGGCGGGGAAGAGGAAAATATGAATTGAGGGTGGGGGACAGCAAATGATGGATCTGGATAAGATGGATCTGGATAAGTTGGAAACTTGGGCCAAGAGGTGGCAGATGCGGTTTAACAATGATAAATGTAAGGTTTTACACATGGGAAGAAGGAATCAATAACACCATTACACACTGAATGGGAAACCACTGAGTAAATCTGACATGGAGAAGGACTCGGGGATCCTAGTTAATGATAAACTTACCTGTTGCAGCCAGTGCCAAGCAAAGGCTTGCCAAGGCAAACAGGATCATGGAGTGCATTAAAAGAGGTCTGGATACAAATGATGATAGCATTGTACTGCCTCTGTACAAATCTCTGGTTAGACCGCACATGGAGTACTGTGTACAGTTTTGGGCACCAGTGCTCAGAAAAGATGGAACTAGAGCGAGTACAAAGGAGGGCAACAATATGAATAAAGGGGATGGGGGAACTAAAATACCCAGAGAGATTAGCAAAATTAGGATTATTTATTCTAGAAAAAAGATGACTTAGGGGCAATCTAATAACCATGTATAAGTTTAAAAGAGGACAATACAAATATCTCTCCAAGGATCTGTTTATACCAAAGAAGGTGATGATCACAGGGGGCATACTCTGTGTTTAGAGAAAGATGGTTTTTCCACCAACATAGAACAGGATTCATTACTGTTAGGGCAGTGAGAATCTGGAATTCCTTGCATGAGGAGGCGGTGATGGCGAACTCAGTCAAGGGGTTCAAGAGACACCTGGATGTCTTCCTGGAGCATAACAATATTGTATCTTACAGTTATTAGGTTATTTAGAAGACGTAGATCTGGAGATTTATTCTGATGGAATATAAGTTGAATTGAAATGTCTTTTTCGGCCTTGCTAACTATGTTACTATGTTACTATGTAATTGAAGGTGAGTAAAGCAAATAATGATGAATTGAGGGTGTAGGAGGAAAATCAATAATGAATTGAGGGTGGAGGAGAGCACATACTAATGAATTGAGGTTGGGGGAGAAAATAATAATGAAGTGGGGTTGGGGGGAGTAAATGATGTATTGAAGGTGAGGGAGAGCAAATGATGCTGTACTGGGGGTGAAGGAGAACAAATGATTATGAATTGAGATTGGGAGTAGGGAACAGCAAATAATCCTGCATTGTAGAAGTTTTTTTTATGCTAAACAAAATCCCTTATAAATTTCCCAGGGACAGAAAGGCATAAGCAATGGAATAGTTTAGTTAAAATATATCTTTAATTATAACATGAATAACTGAGCTATAAGGCAAAAAGACGGACAGCACCGCTAGTGCTGCTGATTCCTGTGCTATCAATGTCATACCATACTTCAGGCTTAGCCTTATGACCCCGGGTGCTAGTCTAGGAAAACACAATGTCATAAATCCTCCAAAGAAAAGCAGATGGCACTCACCGTTCTTTTGTAGAAATTCCACTCTTTATTAGTAGTAAAAAAGCATGTTGGCTGGGGGAGTGGGCAGAAGCTTGACGACGGCTGTTTCGCGCCCATGGAAGTGCTAGCAGGCGCGAAACGGCCGTCGTCAAGCTTCTGCCCACTCCTGTCCTCACTCCCCCGGCCAACATGCTTTTTTACTACTAACAAAGAGCGGAAGTTTTACAAAAGACTGGTGAGTGCTATCTGCTTTTCTTTGGAGGATTTATAACATGAATAAAACCAGGTAAAATTAGCAAGAAAATTTCTCTAAATACATACAGCCAGGAGCAGTAACAAAAGCCAGGAAAAGTGATGAAAGGCAGCAAAAACGCAGTAATCTACACATGTAGATGATAGGACCATAAGGTATGGAATTTCTAAAGTAAGGCCGTGTGCACAACTACCAGTGGTGCCCAGGTAGGTTCCCACACCTTGTGATACTTAAAGAAAAAACCTGGCACTCAACTTAATGCTTGTGAGATTTTAATCGTAGTAGCCAAAAACGTTTCGGTCCTATATCTGGACCTTCATCAGTTACTACAAACGTGAGCATAAAGAAAACACTATTTACAAATATATACAAAAAGCAACAAAAAGAAAAAAACATAAAATGTAAAGAAAATATATACATAGTTCGAAGAACCATAAAGTTACAAAATGCTACATGTCACATCCATGACAAGAAATACTTAGGTCATCTAGATAAAAACTGGAATAGACAAGTGTCAAGCTGAGTGAGACCGCCGGATATCAAGCACGGGGGCGTGGGACAAAAAGAGTAAGGGTAGAACATACCGTACTCTGATGCTATAGTAGAAGGAAATGACTGTAGTGTCATATAAGGCACAGCATAGTCTGCGTCTGTGGTGATATAAGGGAAATTACAATGGCATAGGTACGTATGAACGTGTTGTGGACAGAGGGAGGGGGGGCAGCATACCTGATATTGCGCAGATAGGTTTTAGGCACACAGAATGGACTGTGGATAGAGAAAAATAATTGTGCTTTTTTTATGAATGATCAGTATTGTAGTATTTGGTCAATATGTGATCTGGTCATGGTGTGGCTGTATTTGTTCATTGTATGTGGCATTATGTGATTACAATGTAGTGGTAATATATGGTAATATATGGTCTTGTCATGGTATGGTGGTATTTGTTCCTTGTATGTGTTATTATTCGGTCCCTATGTGGTGGTGATATGATATCTGGTCATGGCGTGGTGGTATTTTTCCCTTGCATGGGGTATTAATTTGATCGCTATGTGGTGGTAATATGTGGTCCGGCGATGGTGTGTCGGTATTTGTGGTATTATTGCTCATTTAAAAAAATGTATGTGACACATTCCCTTAACCCTTTAATGATTGCCGATACTCCTTTTGACAGCAGTAATTAAGGGTACTTAAACCACAGCGCCGCTAAAGGCGCTGTGGAAAAAGTTTACAGCGCCCCCCGAGTCTAATTTTCTCCGGGGTCTCAGCTGCCGGGGGTAGCCGAGATGCTAGAGAACATGATTCGGATGGGTTTTTACCGACCCACGGGTTGCGATCGCCGTTATTAACCGTATAATGGCTAAAAAAAAAAAGCGCAATTTGCCATTTAATTTCTCTGTCTTCTGATGTGATCGCACATCAGAGGACATAGAAATAGGGTCCCCAATCCCCCCGATACTTACTAGTGTCTCCCGGTGTCCCTGGGTCCTCCTGCTTCCCCCCGCAGTTGCTGGCATCATCTTCTGGTAAGAAAATGATGGGGGCATGCGCAGTGCGCCCGCCAAAATCTGCCAGCTGGCACCAGGCAACAAGAGGAAGATTTTTCCTATTGGTTAATTTTGGTCACTGTGATAGACTCCATCACAGTAATCAAAATAAAAGAAAAAGTAAATAAACCCCCCTGCCTTTATCACTCCCTTAGGGAAAAATAATAAAATAAAGAAAATGTATTTATTTCCATTTTCCCATTAGGGTTAGAGTTGGGCTAAAGTGAGTTGGGATAAAGTTAGGGTTGGGGCTAAAGTTAGGGTTAGCGCTGGGATTAGGGTTAGGGTAGGGATTAAGGATTGTATTAGCATTAGGGTTGAGATTAGGGTTAGGGTTGGGATCAGGGTTAGGGTTAGTATTAGGGTTAGGTTTGTGGTTAAGGTTATGGTTAGGGTTGGGGTTAGGGTTAGGGATGTGTTGGGATTAGGGTTAGGGTTGGGATTAGGGTTTGGATTAGGGTTAGGGGTGTGTTGGGGTTAGGGTTGTGATTAGGGTTATGGTTGGGATTAGGGTTAGGGGTGTGTTAGGGTTAGGGCTGTAGTTAGAATTGGGGAGTTTCCCCTTGTTAGGGGGTCTCCAAACGCGACATGGTGCCACCATTGATTCCAGCCAATTTTGCGTTCAAAAAGTTAAATGGTGCTCCCTCCCTTCTGAGCTCCGCCGTGCACCCAAACAGTTGTTTACCCCCACATACGGGGAATCAGCATACTCTGGACAAATTGGACAACCACTTTTGGGGTTCAATGTTTCCTGTTACCCTTGGGAAAATAAAAAATGGGGGGCTAAAAAAATCATTTTTGTGGGAAAAAAATGATTTTTTATTTTCACGTCTCTGCATTATAAACTTCTGTGAACCACTTGGAATTTCAAAGTGCTCACCACACATCTAGATAAGCTCCTTGGGGGTCATGTTTCCAAAATGGGGTCACTTGTCCATGGTTCTACGGTTTAGGCACATGAAGGGCTCTGCAAACGCAACATGACGCCGGCAGACCATTCCATCAAAGTTTGCATTCCAAAACATCACTACTTCCATTCCGAGCTCCGACATGTGCCCAAATAGTTGTTTTCTCCCACATATGGGGTATCAGCATACTCAGGATAAATTGAACAACAACTTTTGGTGTCCAATTTTACCTGTTACCCTTGGGAAAATAAAACATTGCGGGCTAAAAAATGATTTTTGTGGAAAAAAAATGATTTTTATATTTTCACGGCTCAGCATTATAAACTTTAGTGAAACACTTGAGGGTTTAAAGTTCACACAACATATCTAGATAAGTTCCTTGGGGGTCTAGTTTCCAAAATGGGGTAATTTGTCGGGGGGTTCTACTGTTTAGCCACATCAGGGGCTCTGCAAACACAAAATGATGCCCGCAAACCATTCCATCAAAGTCTGCATTCCAAAATGTCACTCCTTCCCTTCCGAGCTCTGCCATGCACCCAAACAGTGGTCCCCCCACATATGGGGTATCAGAGTACTCAGGAAAAATTGCACAACAACTTTTATAGTCCAATTCATCCTGTTATCCTTGTGAAAGTAAAAATTTTGGGGTGAAAAGATCATTTTGTGGAAAAAATATGATTTTTTATTTTTTATACGCTATCAAATTCTGTGAAGTACTTGGGGGTTCATAGTGCTCACCACACATCTAGATAAGCTCATTGGGGGTTTAGTTTCCAAAATGGGGTCACTTGTGGGGGGTTTCTACTGTTTAGGTACATCAGGGGCTCTGCAAACGCAACATGACCTCTGACCATTCCATCAAAGTCTGAATTTTAAAATGTCACTACTTCCCTTCCGAGCCCCAATGTATGCCCAAACAGTGATCCCCCCACATATGGGATATCGGCGTACTCAGGACAAACTGTACAACAACAATGGGACTCAAGTATCGGACGGTATCCCTGATGGTTCCCAGGGTCTGAAGGAGAGGAAACTCTCCTTCAGGCCCTGGGATCCATATTAATGTGTAAAAGAAAGAATTAAAATAAAAAATATTGCTATACTCACCTCTCCGACGCAGCCTGGACCTCACCGAGGGAACCGGCAGCGTTGTTTGCTTAAAATTCGCGCGTTTACTTCCTTACGTGAAGTCCCGGCTTGTGATTGGTCGCGTGCCGCCCATGTGGCCGCGACGCGACCAATCACGGCAAGCCGTGACGTAATTTCAGGTCCTTCAGGATTTTAAAATTACGTTCTGGCTTGTGATTGGTCGCGTCGCGGTCACATGGGCAACGCGACCAATCACAAGCCGTGACGACACGGGAGGCTGGACACGCGCGCATTTCATAAGCGACCAATCATAAGCCAGAACGTAATTTTAAAATCCTGAAGGACCTGAAATTACGTCACGGCTTGCCGTGATTGGTCGCGTCGCGGCCACATGGGCGACGCGACCAATCACAAGCCGGGACTTCACGTAAGGAAGTAAACACGCGAATTTTAAGCAAACAACGCTGCCGGTTCCCTCGGTGAGGTCCAGGCTGTGTCGGAGAGGTGAGTATAGCAATATTTTTTATTTTAATTCTCTCTTTTACACATTTTTACATTAATGTTGTTTCGATACCGATACCCGATACCACAAAAGTATCGGATCTCGGTATCGGAATTCCGATACCCGCAAGTATCGGCCGATACCCGATACTTGCGGTATCGGAATGCTCAACACTACTAATGTGTGATTAGTGAGCATGTGGTGCAAAAGTGGAGTTTTTCCTAGAGTGGACAGTTGGACTGTGGAAGGTTGAGGGGTGGAGGTGGAGCTGAGGTCAGCATGGGCAGAGTCTCAAGGGGGCCCAAAAATGTTGCCAGTATGGGGCCCTGACATTTCTGGTGGCAACCCTGCCTACAATCTCAGTATAGATTCATAGAACTGCAGAACATTTGAATTCTGTGATCTTAAGGCTATGTGCATATGTTGCGGATTGTATGCATTTTTGCTGCACTTTTTCACTGCGAAAACGTGGCGAAAACGCTGTGAAAATGCATACACAACACAACCTATTGAACTCAATGGGATTCCGCAATGCTGTGCTAATGCTGCGTATTTTTCCGCGGCAGAATCGCATCGCAGAAAAATGCACAGCATGCTCATTCTTTGTGCGGAATTGCAGCGATTCCGCATACATAGGAATGCAGCTATGCCCACCATGTGCAAAGTAATCAGATCATGTGTGGATGGTACCAGGGTGTGGAGGAGAGGAGACTCTCCTCCAGGACCTGGGAATAAAAAATAGTTATATACTTACCTTCTGGCTGCTCCCAGATCCAGCCCAGGGCTTAGCATTGCTCCCGGCAGCTCCTGTTCCCAGCAATGCCTTGCGACAATGACCTGTGATGACATAGCGGTCTTGCGTGATGCTATGTCATCTAGGGTCATTGTTGCAAGGCATCGCTGGGAACGGGAGTTGCCGGGAGCATCGCAAGGATCGGGAAGGCTGCGGGTAAGAATATCATGATTTTTTATTTTTTTAAATTATTTTTAACATTATATCTTTTTACTATTGATGCTGCATAGGCAGCGTCAATAGTAAAAAGTTGGTCATGCTTGTCAAACACTATGTTTGACAAGTGTGACCAACCTGTCAATCAGTTTTCCAAGCGATGCTACAGATCGCTTGGAAAATGCAAGCATTCTGCAAGCTAATTATGCTTGCAAAATGCTAGTGTTTAGTGGGAATACGCATGCCAATTCCGCATGCGCATTTCTCGCGGGATGGAGTTCCGGAATTGCTGCGGAAATTTTCAAGGCAATTCCGAACGTGTGCACATAGGGTCATTGAAGGAATATTACAACCTAAAACCTGTGTACAGGTGATTTAAGGATGATCAGTTCAATGATAACATGTAAAACTTTCACCATCAAAAGGGAGGCTTGGATTTACATCAATGATTCTGAAACTAGAAGGCAAGCCCCACTAGTGATGTTTCCTCCAGTTGTTAGGGAGCCGGTTTTGGCATAAGTGATTACCGTATATCCTGCATAGGCTTTTCTTCTGATGCACCAATCTCTGTTTTAGCAAGATAATATAACTTAGTGAATCCCTAGCTAAAAAAAAGAAAATAAGGAGCTCTATTTAGACAACCCATTATTAGTTTCCCTACAGCAGTACCACATATTTTGGATAACTTCATCAATTTTTTGCTACATTAATTGTATGTCTTTTTTTCAGTTAATTAGTTGTGCCATTTCATATTATCAAATTATATAGTCTAAAAACAAATAAAACTGTACTCCTATAAAATACAGAATATACCTAGTATTTCTTGTTTTCAAGACTTCTATCCATGTCAAATTAGGTAGAAATTCATTTAAAGATTAAAATAAACTGTGCCACCCAAAGGCAGAAGTACAAAGTATCGGAGTTAAAGAGCTTTCATTAGCTAAAGTAACTAAATAATTAACAGATTTAGACTGGGGCTTCAATAAATTGGTGCTAATTGGACAATGTAACACTTAATATAATTTGGAAATGACTAGTTAAGTGTTCTAAATAATTAAACAATTGTTCCCTATTTGGGTAATTTGCCCTACATTCTGCCTCACATCCTGTAATTAATGGGAACGCAGTGGTGGGCTGTAAATAATGGGGTAACTATGCAAAGTTAAAATGACTTGGTTTCCTGTTCATCTTTGCATCTATATGATTAGGATTTTAAATACTGTATTTCAATCTATATGATTATCTATCTAGAAAAAAAGTAGCACATAGCATAAAATTTGTGGAGGCTCCAGAAAATCAACAGGGATCCCAGACCTTCTGTAATGACAAATTCATACCAAGAGCTTGCTGCAGTCACAGTTGTAGTGAAATAAAAAATATGTATTCACCCAGTGAGAACCACATTTCCTGAAGGAGACTTTCTAAGGAGTGGTTCACAAGAGTGAAATTTATAGTCCATTTATAGATCTCAATGCCCAAACTGACCATGGGTCTCCTAACCTGAACTTACAGTCTTAGACTAGGGTCACACAACTTTATATCCTCCATCCGAGAAAAATGGTCCAATTATGATAATCAGACTTTGATCAGAGTAGGATAAGAGTTTGATCAGAGTAGGATCAGAATAGGATCCATTTTTCTCAGATGTGGACAATTAAAAAAAAATAAAATTCTCCATCTTCTCCATCCTATCAGTCTGGGAAATCTGGACCGCGTTCAGATGACATTGGATGATTTTTTTCAGAGACCGATAGACTTGAACGGCCGCTTGCTATCCCATAATTGGTGGCAAATCATGCACACAATTGGTCTGAGGAAAATATTGGACATGTGCATGGACTCATTGAATAACATTGGTCTGAGTGTAATTTTGACTGATTGTACTGAGATTGAAGTAATCTACACATGAGCTCTTATATGTGTCTATAAGGTTGAAAGTTCAGGTCGGGAGACACGCGGCCAGTCCAAGCACTGTGGTCCATATGCGGACTGTGAAATAAGTTTATGGTAATCCAGCCTTATCATTAGAATGGAAAACTATACACTCCAATTATACTGACAAGGCTGGTTTGTGCACACTCTAACAACCTAGTAAAGATACCCTGTCATATGGGTAGGGCTTATAAAAGAGGTTTTCCAGTCTCATGGGACAGCTCAGTGTTTTTTGGTTTCCTCCAAAGACATAATGATATGGAATTTACAGTAGATTGTGATCCCCAGTAGGGAGAGTGATGATAATGACTGTACAGTGCTGTGGAAACTACTGGTGCTATATAAGTAAGTAAAAAAAAAGGAAATAAAGCTTAAAAGATCCATAATCACTAGAGTTTATCTGATTACAACCCCAAAGTGTGGTTTTAGTTCTTGTTAATATAATTCTAACCATTCTAACTATTTAAATCCTCTAATTTATTATGAGGAAGAAAGTGAAGCTACAGAACAAGTACGTCACTCACCAAGAATCAATGATTTGCTGCTTTACAGAGCTAGTGCTGACTTCAAATCCCCAAGAGGGTGACAATCATGGCAGAACAGACACCCAAATAGCCAGAACACTGACTCTTTAGTACATTAGCACTCCCCAAATGACTCTTAGTCAGAAGTGCACTCCGTTTTATAACATCACTTTCTCCTTTATAGTAAAATTGTGAATTTAACCAGGGACATGTCTAGAACAATATTATCAAGTGGTATACCAGCATGCTGGCGGTTAAATCATTTAAGCTCTAGTTATAGTCATAGGGTCATGCCGGGGGTGATTACAGCCATCATAGTGCTGGGGCATTCCTACAGCCGCAGCTCACCGCCTCTTCCATGACTGAAAGCCAGCTGCTCGCAGGAGGAATAAAGTTAATTTTCTCCCAGTAGCTGCACTTTTCAGTAAAGGCAGCTGGACAGCTTTGTAACGTTATTAAGCTGTAAACTAACAGAATTTAAATGGATATGACAGGTTCCCTTTAAAGATTGCATAATATAATATAAAGATAATTTATTTTTTTCCGTTTCTCGCCATTATCAAGATTATTATCAATATACCTAATTTGGACGTGTCTGTGTGTCTGTGCACAATGAGTCATCCACAGTTGGGTGTAACCATGGATACCAACGGAGAGGAGCTCCCCCTGGTGGCGAGTTAATGCATAAGCCTTTTTTGAATGTTAGCATGTGAGGCAACACTGTGAGGCAAGATTGCAAAGATGGATCAAATTGAGCGCGCTGCTGCACATAGAGAAGCGAATCGCATACGGATGCGTAACCTGCGTCTTAATGAAACAGAAGATGAACAAAATTGTCGAAGAACTGCTGATGCAGCACCATAGAGGGAGGCCAGAGCAAGAGAAACGAGTGAAGTATCTGAATCACGTAGAGCATCTAATGCTACACGAGAACGAGCAACACACAATGCACAAAGTGATACACATATTTCACAAAAAAGAGAACAAGATAGATTACGTGTCCAAAATGCAAGAGCCACTCGACAACGGCAAGTTACATTTGCCGCTAGAGGACTTCTCAATCAAATTGATGAGACATGTATTGAAGAGCACTATGCTGGCAAACTGAAATTTTGATGTCAGTTCTGCAAATCTAAAAATTTCAAAGACGAAATGACGCAGGACAAAACATTCCCTTCCTGCTGCAAGAGAGGGCGCATCCAATTACATCCCATTCGTATGGATGATCAATTAGTCAAGTTGATGAAAGGAGAGCACCAGCACTCCAATAACTTTATGGCTAATATAAGGCAATACCATAGCTCGCTTGCTTTGGCATCAATGGGAGCACATGTAGCGCCACCTCCTGAACATGGTCCATACTGTTTTCGAATTCATGGACAAATTTACCACAGAACTGCCACATTGCATCCCGCTGTGGGTAGTACTCCCAGGTTTGCCCAGATTTATATCTTGGACAGTGAAGAAGCATTAAAGGGAACCTGTCACCCCCCTAGGCGTTTGTAACTAAAAGAGCCACCTTGTGCCGCACTAATGCTGCATTCTGACAAGGTGGCTCTTTTAGTTCGGGCCCCTGGCACTGCTGCAATAATCGCTTTTGAAATTTGTCCCTCATACCTGTGAAATTGTCTGGGGGCAGGTCTTTCCCCCTAATCCAGACACCTCACATCCATCACTCATGGCCTCTGTGCGCTGGGCGCCGCCTCCTCTTCCTTTAGTAGCGTCCCCGGTGCCTGCGTTGTTTTTTATTTTCGGGCATGCGCAGTTGAACTGCACTTCGAACTTACAGCGCAGGCACCGGGGACGCTACTGAAGGAAGAGGAGGCGGCGCCCAGAGGCCATGAGTGATGGATGTGAGGCGTCTGGATTAGGGGGAAAGACCTGCCCAACGGATGATTTCACAGGTATGAGGGACAAATTTCAAAAGCGATTATTGCAGCAGTCCCAGGGACCCGAACTAAACGAGCCACCTTGTCTGAATGATGCATTAGTGCAGCATATGGTGGCTCTTTTAGTTACAAACACCAGGGGGGTGACAGGTTCCCTTTAAGTACAAGAAGTCAAGCAAATAAAAAGTGCCTCCCAGCACTGCTATCATCTCTTGGAGAGAAAATAAAAGCAATTAACCCACTCGCAAGAGCCTTCACAATGATGAGGGAATTTGAAATAGAGGAAGAGAGGATTGCTGAATTAGAAAATCGTGATCCACTCGAAATAACAATGTCAATTATAAATGACTACAACGATGACCAGAGGCGCTACAATGCACCAAGGTGCAATGAAGTAGCTATAATTTATCAAAATGCAATGGGTGAACCCCCATTTAATAGGGACATCAGAGTTCACCTCAAAAGTAAAAACCAAACTGTTCAAATCAGCTTTCTTCACAGAAAGTGTGATGCAATGACATATTCACTTCTATTGCCATATGGGGACAGTGGATGGACAATAAATTGGTGACAATCATCTACCATCTATACCAGTGGATCAATATCGACAAGAAAAAAAACACCCTGTTGCAGTTCTATGCATACAGGCTTGCCATTCGTGACGAGTTCAATCCCCTGTTAAATGCTGGGAAGTTGATGCAACAATTTATCGTTGACAGTTACGTCAAAATTGAATCCGACAGGATCAAATATATAAAACAAAATCAAAAGGCATTACGCGTCGACAGTTATGCCGGCGTTATGGATCACATCCATAATGCTGCATTACACTAAGGGCTAAAAGCTGGGACACTAGTAATTTTACCATCCACTTTCATTGGAAGCCCAAGAGCTATGCAGCAAAATTACCAAGACGCCATGACAATTGTCCGAAAATTCAGAAAGCCAAATCTTTTTGTTACGGTGACCTGTAACCCAAATTGGAAAGAAATTACTGAAAACTTAGAACCATGACAAAGGCCAGAGTTCAGACCAGATTTGGTTGCACGAGTATTTAAAATCGAACTCCAAGCCGTGCTTAACGAGATTTTGAAAAAACACATTTTTGGCCATGTAGTTGCCTATGTGCATGTAATAGAATTTCAAAAGTGTGGACTACCACACGCTCACATGCTCTTAATCCTCGGAGAGGAAGATGAACCGAGGGACAAAGAAATAATTGACAAATATTTCTGTGCTGAAATCCCAAATGAGACAGCAAATCCAAAACTGCATGAGGCAGCGATGAAGCACATGATTCATGGCCCATGTGGCACAGATCAACCTGGTTCTATATGCATGACAGATGGTCAGTGCGCAAAAAAATTTATTTAATGCAGAGATAAACCCCAATGTTGATGGTTATCCACAGTACGTCGACGCAGTACTGGGAAAACCAGACGAGGAACGCAAGACATCTACAATAGATGGGTAGTTCTATACAACCCTTATTTATTAGTCAAATACAATTGCCATATCAATGTTGAGATATGTGCTTCAATAAAAAGTGTTACATATCTTTTCAAATATGCATACAAAGGACATGACTGTGCCAATATCAAGTTTGATACATTAAACTGGAATAAACCAGCCATGTACCTAGATTTTCGGTACATAAGCGCCCCTGAGGGCATGTGGAGAATCAGAAAAAATAAAATGCATGATGTTTCACATACCATTAAAAGGCTTGCTGTTCACCTTGAAAACATGCAGCAAGTGTTTTTCAAAGATGGTAATGTGGATATGGTTATTTCAGACTCAAAAGCCTCTACTCTGCAGGCTTATTTTGAGCTAAACAGAGTTGAGGTTTCCGCCCGTCAGTATTTGTACAGTGAAATCCCTGAACACTATGTCTGAGATAGTAAAGCTGTACTAGAAGGATGGAAAAAACGACGGGCTCAATTTGGGAAAACAATTCCCCAAATGTATACAGTCTCTTTAACAGATGGTGAGCTGTATTACCTAAGACTCCTTTTACTTCATGAAAGAGGAGCAAAGTCTTATGCTGACTTAAGGACTGTCAATGGAGTTGTACATGACACTTATAAAAACGCGTGTATTAATCTTCTTCTTTTGGAAGATGATTCCCAATGGGAAGAAGGTATAACGGATGCAATTGCTTTCCAAATGCCCTACCAACTTCGCAAATTATTTGCTATAATTTGTGTATATGGGGAACCAGCTAAACCATTGGCATTATGGCAAAAATAAAAAAAACAATTTATGGAGGATTACACCAGGCGGTATGCTCCAGGAATTGCTGAGCAACTGGCTCTTCGTGATATTAACCCCTTCACCCCCAAGGGTGGTTTGCACGTTAATGACCGGGCCAATTTTTACAATTCTGACCACTGTCCCTTTATGAGGTTATAACTCTGGAACGCTTCAACGGATCTTGGCGATTCTGACACTGTTTTCTCGCGACATATTGTACTTCATGATAGTGGTAAAATTTCTTTGATATAAATTGCGTTTATTTGTGAAAAAAACGAATATTTGGCGAAAATATTGAAAATTTCGCAATTTTCCAACTTTTAATTTTTATGCCCTTAAATCACAGACATATGTCACGCAAAATACTTAATAAGTAACATTTCCCACATGTCTACTTTACATCAGCACAATTTTGGAACCAAAATTTTTTTTTGTGACGGAGTTATAAGGGTTAAAAGTTGACCAGCAATTTCTCATTTTTACAACACCATTTTTTTTTAGGGACCACATCTCATTTGAAGTCATTTTGAGGGGTCTATATGATAGAAAATACCCAAGTGTGACACCATTCTAAAAACTGCACCCCTCAAGGTACTCAAAACCACTTTCAAGAAGTTTATTAACCCTTCAGGTATTTTCACAGGAATTTTTGGAATGTTTAAATAAAAATGAACATTTAACTTTTTTTCACACAAAATTTATTTCAGATCCAATTTGTTTTATTTTACCAAGGGTAACAGGAGAAAATAGACCCCAAAATTTGTTGTACAATTTGTCCTGAGTACGCTGATACCCCATATGTGGGGGTAAACCACTGTTTGGGCGCATGGCAGAGCTCGGAAGGAAAGGAGCGCCATTTTACTTTTCAATGCAAAATTGACTGGAATTGAGATGGGACGCCATGTTGCATTTGGAGAGCCCCTGATGCGCCTAAACATTGAAACCCCCCACAAGTGACACCATTTTGGAAAGTAGACCCCCTAAGGAACTTATCTAGATGTGTGGTGAGCACTTTGACCCAACAAGTGCTTCACAGAAGTTTATAATGCAGAGCGGTAAAAATAAAAAATCATATTTTTTCACAAAAATGATCTTTTCACCCCCAATTTTTTATTTTCCCAAGGGTAAGAGAAGAAATTGGACCCCAAAAATTGTTGTGCAATTTGTCCTGAGTACGCTGATACCCCATATGTGGGTGTAAACCATTGTTTGGGCGCAGGGCAGAGCTCGGAAGGGAACGAGTGCCATTTGACTTTTCAATGCAAAATTGACTGGAATTGAGATGGGACGTCATGTTGCGTTTGGAGAGCTCCTGATGTGCCTAAACATTGAAACCCCCCACAAGTGACACCATTTTGGAAAGTAGACCCCCTAAGGAACTTATCTAGATGTGTGGTGAGAACTTTGACCCAACAAGTGCTTCACAGAAGTTTATAATGCAGAGCCGTAAAAATAAAAAATCATATTTTTTCACAAAAATGATCTTTTCGCCCCCATTTTTTTATTTCCCCAAGGGTAAGAGAAGAAATTAGAGCACAAAAGTTGTTGTGCAATTTGTCCTGAGTACGACGATACCCCATATGTGGGGGTAAACCACTGTTTGGGCGCATAGCAGAGCTCGGAAGGGAAGGAGCGCTATTTTACTTTTCAATGCAAAATTGACTGGAATTATGATGGGATGCCATGTTGCGTTTGCAGAGCCCCTGATGTGCCTAAACATTAAAAACCGCCACAAGTGACACCATTTTGGAAAGTAGACCCCCTAAGGAACTTATCTAGATGTGTTTTGAGAGCTTTGAACCCCCAAGTGTTTCACTACAGTTTATAACGCAGAGCCGTGAAAATAAATTCTTTTTTTTTTTCACAAAAATGATTTTTTAGCCCCCAGTTTTGTATTTTCACAAGGGTAACAGGATAGATTGGACCCCAAAATTTGTTGTCAAATTTGTCCTGAGTATGCTGATACCTGATATGTGGGGGGGAACCACTGTTTGGGCGCATGACAGAGCTCGGAAGGGAAGGAGCGCCATTTGGAATGCAGACTTAAATGGATTGGTCTGCAGGCGTCACGTTGCATTTGCAGAGCCCCTGATGTACCCAAACAGTACAAACCCCCCACAAGTGACCCCATATTGGAAACTAGACCCCCCAAGGAACTTATCTAGATGTGTTGTGAGAACTTTGAACCCCCAAATGTTTCACTACAGTTTATAACGCAGAGCCGTGAAAATAAATTCTTTTTTTTTTTCACAAAAATGATTTTTTAGCCCCCAGTTTTGTATTTTCACAAGGGTAACAGGATAAATTGGACCCCAAAATTTGTTGTCCAATTTGTCCTGAGTATGCTGATACCCAATATGTGGGGGGGAACCACTGTTTGGGCGCATGACAGAGCTCGGAAGGGAAGGAGCGCCATTTGGAATGCAGACTTAAATGGATTGGTCTGCAGGCGTCACGTTGCATTTGCAGAGCCCCTGATGTACCCAAACAGTACAAACCCCCCACAAGTGACCCCATATTGGAAACTAGACCCCCCAAGGAACTTATCTAGATGTGTTGTGAGAACTTTGAACCCCCAAGTGTTTCACTACAGTTTATAACGCAGAGCCATGAAAATAAAAATTATTTTTTTTTTTCACAAAAATTATTTTTTTAGCCCCCAGTTTTGTATTTTCACAAGGGTATCGGGATAAATTGGACCCAAAAAGTTGTTGTCTAATTTGTCCTGAGTATGCTGATACCCCATATGTGGGGGGGAACCACTGTTTGGGCGCATGACAGAGCTCGGAAGGGAAGGAGCGCCATTTGGAATGCAGACTTAAATGGATTGGTCTGCAGGCGTCACGTTGCATTTGCAGAGCCCCTGATGTACGCAAACAGTACAAACCCCCCACAAGTGACCCCATATCGGAAATTAGACCCCCCAAGGAACTTATCTAGATGTGTTGTGAGAACTTTGAACCCCCAAGTGTTTCACTACAGTTTACAACGCAGAGCCGTGAAAATAAAAAATCCTTTTTTTTCCCACAAAACTTATTTTTTGGCCCCCAGTTTTGTATTTTCCCAAGGGTAGCAGGAGAAATTGGACCCCAAAAGATGATGTCCAATTTGTCCTGAGTACGCTGATACCCCATATGTTGGGGTAAACCCCTGTTTGGGCACACGGGAGAGCTCGGAAGGGAAGGAGCACTGTTTTCCTTTTTCAACGCAGAATTGGCTGGAATTCAGATCGGATGCCATATCCCGTTTGGAAAGCCCCTGATGTGCCTAAACAGTGGAAACCCCCCAATTATAACTGAAACCCTAATCCAAACACACCCCTTACCCTAATCCCAACAGTAACCCTAACCACTCCTCTAACCCAGACACACCCAACCCTATTCCCAACCGTAAATGTAATCCAAACCCTAACCCTATCTTTAGACCCAACCCTAACTGTAGCCCCAACGCTAGCCCTAACCCTAGCAATAACCCTAGCCCTAACTCTAGTCCTAACTCTAGCCCTAACCCTAACCCTAATGGGAAAATGGAAATAAATACATGTTTTAATTTTTTTATTTTTCCCTAACTAAGGGGGTGATGAAGGGGGGGTTTGATTTACTTTTATAGCGGGTTTTTTAGCGGATTTTTATGATTGGCAGCCGTCACACACTGAAAGACGCTTTTCATTGCAAAAAATATTTTTTGCGTTACCACATTTTGAGAGCTGTAATTTTTCCATATTTGAGTCCACAGAGTCATGTGAGATCTTGTTTTTTGCGGGATGCGTTGACGTTGTTTTTTGCGGGATGCGTTGACGTTTTTATTGGTAATATTTTCGGACACGTGACATTTTTTGATCGCTTTTTATTCCGATTTTTGTGAGGCAGAGTGATCAAAAACCAGCTATTCATGAATTTCTTTTTGGGGAGGCGTTTATACCGTTCCGCGTTTGGTAAAATTGATAAAGCAGTTTTATTCGTCGGGTCAGTACGATTACAGCGATATCTCATTTATATCATTTTTTTTATGTTTTGGCGCTTTTATGCGATAAAAACTATTTTATAGAAAAAATAATTATTTTGGTATCGCTTTATTCTCAGGACTATAACTTTTTTATTTTTTTGCTGATGATGCTGTATGGCGGCTCGTTTTTTGCGGGACAAGATGACGTTTTCAGCGGTACCATGGTTATTTATATCAGTCTTTTTGATCGCGTGTTATTCCACTTTTTGTTCGGCGGTATGATAATAAAGCGTTTTTTGCCTCGTTTTTTTTTTTTTTTCTTACGGCGTTTACTGAAGGGGTTAACTAGTGGGCCAGTTTTATAGGTCGGGTCGTTACGGACGCGGCGATACTAAATATGTGTACTTTTATTGTTTTTTTTATTTTATTTAGATAAAGAAATGTATTTATGGGAATAATATTTTTTTTTTTCATTATTTTGGAATTTTTTTTTATTTTTTTTTTTTTTTTTACACATTTGGAAATTTTTTTTTTTACTTTTTTACTTTGCCCCAGGGGGGGACAATACAGATCGGTGATCTGTCAGTTTGCATAGCACTCTGACAGATCACCGATCTGAGAGAAGTGCAGGCTGCTTCACAGTGCCTGCTCTGAGCAGGCGTCTGTGAAGCCACCTCCCTCCCTGCAGGACCCGGATCCGCGGCCATCTTGGATCCGGGTCTGGAGCAGGCAGGGAGGGAGGTAAGACCCTCGCAGCAACGCGATCACATCGCGTTGCTGCGGGGGGCTCAGGGAAGCCCGCAGGGAGCCCCCTCCCTGCGCGATGCTTCCCTGCACCGCCGGCACATCGCGATCATGTTTGATCGCGGTGTGCCGGGGGTTAATGTGCCGGGGGCGGTCCGTGACCGCTCCTGGCACATAGTGCCGGATGTCAGCTGCGATATGCAGCTGACACCCGGCCGCGATCGGCCGCGCTCCCCCCGTGAGCGCCGCCGATCGCGTATGACGTACTATTCCGTCCTTGGGAAGTAGGGCCCACCCCACATGGACGGAATAGTACGTCTAATGACAGAAAGGGGTTAATAAAGTGCTCTTAAGCAATAAAAAGTCCTGTGCTGAATATGGATTGCAAACTGCAGTAAATGTTCCAGATGAAATACTGGACCAACTGAATTATGCTGTAATAAAGCAGGAGGCTGAGCAATTGAAAGCTATGCTTAATGAAGCTCAGAAATCAGCTTTCAATGCAATTATGCAAGCAGTCAATGCTGCATCACAGCCAGACGACACTAGATCACACTGTTTTTTTCTGGACGGCCCAAGAGGCAGTGGGAAAACATTTTTATACAACTGCTTGTACAAGACACTACAAGCAGAAAAGAAGTCTATTTGCTCAGTAGCCTCCACTGGATTGGCGGCTACATTACTACAAAATGGTAGCACCGACCATTCCAAGTTTGGCCTTGGAATTACAACAAATGAGACCACAGTGTCAAAAATTAAGCCAACCTCACTTCAAGCAAAGGAGCTTAGGGAGTCATCTGTCGTTATATGGGACGAAGTAACAATGACTCCCTGTTTTAATATGAACGCTGTGGATAATTTGTTCCAAGACATATGTGGAAAAAAAGACCATTTGGTGGAAAAGTTTTCATAAACGGTGGTGACTTTCGTCAAACCCTACCAATAGTGGAAGGTGGAAAAAGAGCCCAAATAGTACAGTCCACCATTAAATACTCAAAGTCCTGGAATCAGTTTTCACGGTTCCAGTTACAACAGAATATGAGAATGTCTCAGGATGAAGTTGAGTACAACTCATGGTTACTGAAACTTAGCAATGGAGAGTTGTCAAATGTAAATGGTCTAACAGAAGACACAATTGAAGTCGCAAATTCTTTTTTTTAAGAGGGTGATTTAATTACAGCTATTTTTGGCGACTCAATTGAGATTACTGATGCAACGGTAGAAGCAATTTCCAAAAAAGCAATTCTTACGCCATTGAATGATGACGTTCACGCCTTGAACAACAAAATTCTTAGTCACGTTCAAGGTGAACACTCAACATATCGCTCTGTTGACACAATTGCTGAAGAGGAGGGTGTGATTCTCACAGATTACCCTGTAGAGTTTCTTAACTCTTTGAATCCCACTGGGATGCCTCCTCATGAACTAAAGCTGAAAACAGGAGCTGTAATTATGCTCCTGTGTAATCTTAACAGAAAGTGTGGCCTTTGTAATGGCACAAGGCTTTATGTGAAAAGCTTAAAAGCAAACGTTATTCATGCTGTTGCTTTAAATGGAAAAGCAAAGGGTCAGACAAGTTCTTATTCCAAGAATTGACCTGATTTCCAAAGATAAAAACTTGCCAGTCCAGATGCAACGGCGTCAGTTTCCTGTCATGTTGGCTTTTGCAATGACCATCAATAAATCTCAGGGACAATCCTTGGATATTGTAGGAATTTATTTGCCTTTCGCAGTGTTTTCACATGGGCAGTTATATGTGGCTTTCTCCAGGGGAAGGAAAATCCAACAAATAAGGGTCAAAATATTTGAGACACAGAAGCAGGGTATATCCACACAAAAACCAAAAGATAGTCAGCTCACCTGAATATCGGCTATTCCACACCTGTTCCTGCACAAAAAAGTTGAGCTCTCAGTCCACAGAAAAATCGATGAATTCAGCAGGAATGTAGTAAAATCAGTAAATTTATTTCTTCATTTTTAAAAAAAGGAAAGGGTTGTATCCTATGGTACACCACTTGTAAATAAGTTATAATTTCTTACAGCATTATGCACACATGGCAGCGTTCTTCCGACGCGTTTCGACTAATGTCTTAATCATGGTGAGTCCATAGTGAGACTAAACCATTCTTATACCCCTTTTTTTTGTGTGTGTGTCATCGCAGCTGATTTAGGCCATGTTCACACTTTGCGGTTTTTACCGCGGATCCGTGGCGATTTTGATGCTGCGGGTCCGCAGCAGTTTCCATTGCATTTACATTAACATGTAAACCCTATGGAAACCGCAAACCACTGTGCACATGCTGCGGGAAAAACCGCGCAGAAACGCAGCAGTTTAAAACGCGCAGCATGTCACTTCTTTGTGCAGAATCGCAGCGATTCTGCACCCATAGAAATGCATTGAACCGCTTACTTCCCGCATGGGGCTGTGCCCATGTTGCGGGAAGTAAGCGGATAATGTGCAGATGGTACCCGGGGTGGAGGAGAGGAGACTTTCCTCCAGGCCCTGGGAACCATATTAGTGTAAAAAAAAAATAATTAAAATAAAAAATGATGTTATACTCACCTCTCAGCGCTGCCCGCGGCCGTCCGGTCTTCGGTTTGCTGTGCGAGCAGGACCTGCGGTGACGTCGCGGTCACATGACCGTGTTGACGCCCGGGTCACATGACCGTGACGTCATGAAGGTCCTTCTCGGCACAGCCTCTTTGGAACCGGACCGCCGGGTGCAGCGCCGAGGAGATCCGGACATCGGAGGGTGAGTATAACCAATTTTTATTATTTTTATCATTACTATTGATGCTGCATATTGCTGCATATGCAGCATCAATAGTACAGGAGTAATCCCGCAGGGGAAACCGCGGAACAAACCGCGATAAATCTGCAGGGATAACTGCAGCGGTTTTGCCTTGCAGATTTATCAATTCCGCTGCGGGATAAACCTGCAGAGCACGCCGCAGAGTGTGAACATGGCCTTAAGCTGAAGTTGATTGTCTCACCAGAGGCACTCCCAATTTGCTGCATCAGGATTGTTGTGAAAGAAAGAAAGAGAACATTTTTTAAAAGGCAAAAAAAGGAGAAAAAAAATGTTTTTCTCCCCATATATAAGGAGATAAATAAAAACAAAAGTGAGAAAATCATACCATATACATGTGTCATATATTAAAAACAGACATAAATAGCTGTGTAATTGGACATATAGAATGGATAAGAAAATCTTCAGTACTGCAAGATTAAATCCTGTCTGCTATTCAGACCATGCGGATTTCTGGTCTCTAGCATGAAGATCCAGAAAGATTCCCTATTTAGTAATTTTCTACTGTGGTCTCCCCTTCTCTCTGGTCTATAAACCTTTTCTATAGCACAAAAGGAAAACCCCGCTGTATCTCCCTTGTGCACATTAGCAAAATGTCTCGATACTGCAGAAGATGAAAATGCTGCAGGATTGATAGCATCCGACAAATGTCGGCGGATCCTGGTTTTCAGCGTGCATGTTGTGCACCCTACGTACTACAATTTGCATATAGTGCATTCAACAAGGTATATCACATAAGCATCATTACAGTTAATAAAGTCCCTGATATTTTAATTTTTTAGATTATAATATGATTGAAATACACTAGTTTTATTAACGAACCTGCACACTAAACAGCGGTTCGCTCCACATTTGTAGAACCCCACTAAATTTAACCATGTTTTCTTTCCTCTATTTTTTGTATTTTTGTCCTGTCCATTAAAGAGACTTGGTGACAGGATGGATCCTAGTGTCGGGGCTTTTTTGGCTACATATCGGATATTATTAGAAATAATGTATTTTAGTTTACTGTCTTGATTCAATATAGGGATATATGTCTTGATAATGTTCACAATATCACTGTATTGAGGGCTATATTTCGTTGTGTATGTAATACATGAGGGATTTTTATTTTGACTCTTTTTATCTGTATATAATAGGGCATTCCTATCTATGCCATCTATTCGTGCTTTTGCTTTATTTAATGACCAGTCTGGATACCCACTACCTGATAATCTTTTGCAGACATTTTCCTTTTCCATTTTAAACATAGTTGGGTCTGAGCAGTTACGCTTGGTTCTTATTAGCTCCCCATATGGAATATTGTGTTTTATGTGTGGAGGGTGGCAAGAAGTAGCTGTTAGAATACTATTGCTAGCCGTTGGTTTTTGATATGGTGCAATACAGACTTGGGATTTTTTGGTATCAATCCTTTCCTTTTTTAAAAAATGAAGAAATAAATTTACTGATTTTACTACATTCCTGCTGATTCATCGATTTTTCTGTGGACTGAGTGCTCAACTTTTCCGTGCAGGAACAGGTGTGGAATAGCCGATATTCAGGTGAGCTGACTATCTTTTGTTTTTTCTTGTGGATATACACTCACTGGCCACTTTATTAGGTACACCTGTCCAACTTCTTGTTAACACTTAATTTCTAATCAGCCAATCACATGGCGGCAACTCAGTGCATTTAGGCATGTAGACATGGTCAAGACAATCTCCTGCAGTTCAAACCGAGCATCAGTATGGGGAAGAAAGGTGATTTGAGTGCCTTTGAACGTGGCATGGTTGTTGGTGCCAGAAGGGCTGGTCTGAGTATTTCAGAAACTGCTGATCTACTGGGATTTTCACGCACAACCATCTCTAGGGTTTACAGAGAATGGTCCGAAAAAGAAAAAAAATCCAGTGAGCGGCAGTTCTGTGGGCGGAAATGCCTTGTTGATGCCAGAGGTCAGAGGAGAATGGGCAGACTGGTTCGAGCTGATAGAAAGGCAACAGTGACTCAAATCGCCACCCGTTACAACCAAGGTAGGCCTAAGAGCATCTCTGAACGCACAGTGCGTCGAACTTTGAGGCAGATGGGCTACAGCAGCAGAAGACCACATCGGGTACCACTCCTTTCAGCTAAGAACAGGAAACTGAGGCTACAATTTGTACAAGCTCATAGAAATTGGACAGTAGAAGATTGGAAAAACGTTGCTTGGTCTGATGAGTCTCGATTTCTGCTGCGACATTCGGATGGTAGGGTCAGAATTTGGCGTAAACAACATGAAAGCATGGATCCATCCTGCCTTGTATGGAGCATCTTTGGGATGTGCAGCCGACAAATCTGCGGCAACTGTGTGATGCCATCATGTCAATATGGACCAAAATCTCTGAGGAATGCTTCCAGCACCTTGTTGAATCTATGCCACGAAGATTTGAGGCAGTTCTGAAGGCAAAAGGGGGTCCAACCCGTTACTAGCATGGTGTACCTAATAAAGTGGCCGGTGAGTGTATATGAGTGTTTTTCAGTCTTGCTCACATAGGCTATTAACTTCCCACCTGAGTTTTTTGGTAACCACTTGATAAACAGCTTAAAAGCGGTTCTAGCATACATCATGGCTACACAATACAATAGTTTTCATGATGTAAATGATTGCTCAACAAGAATGAGCAAATTGGCAACAGTATTTGGCAACCAATTGAACACCGACATAGAAACACCAGATGAACTAACAAATCTAATGGTGACACTTGAAAACAGAATGTCTAAAGAAATGAGAACCTGGTGGAACTATACGACTCTGAAAACTTACTTGGATAAAGACATGATACCAAGAGGGTTATGAGTGAAAAAAATGGCTACCACCATTTATAATGAAGATTTTCAAAAAGAGTGGAATGCAATACTAAGCCAGTGTTCTTTAAAACATGGTTAAATTTAGTGGGGTTCTACAAATGTGGAGCAAACTGCTGTTTAGTGTGCAGGTTCGTTAATAAAACTAGTGTATTTCAATCATGTTATAATCTAAAAAATTACAATATCAGGGACTTTATTAACTGCAATGATACTTGGGCCAGTCTCACACGTCCAGATAATTCCGGTACCGGAAAAATCGGTACCGGAGTTATCCGTGTCCGTGTGCTCACGTGGCACATCAGTGTGGCACACGTGCGACAGTTGTGTGCCGCCCGTGTGCCGACTGAGTACCACACGGACCGTGCAGGAGACAGCGCTACAGTAAGTGCTGTCCCCTGCTTTGGGTGCTGAAGCCGGAATTCATTCCTTCTTCCCAGCAGCGTTCGCTGTAGAGAAGGAATGAAAAATCATTGTTTTTTTTTGTGGTTAAAATAAAGTTCCTGGTCACCTCCCCCCTCCCACCCCCTGTGCACCCGCCCGCTGGAAATAACATACTCACCCAGCTCCCACGATGCTTCCTCTCAGCGTCACAGCTTGTACTGTATGAGCGGTCACATGGTACCGCTCTTTACAGTGATGAATATGCGGCTCCACCCCTATGGGAGGTGGAGCCGCATATTCATCCCTGTAATGAGTGGCACCACGTGACCGCTCATACAGGACAAGCTGCGACGCTGAGAGGAAGCAGCGAGGGAGCTGGGTGAGTATTTTATTTCCAGCGGGCGGGCGCACAGGGGGTGGGAGGCGGCAAGTGACAAGGATCTTTATTTTAAACACAATAATAATAAAAAAACCATTGATTTTTCCTTCCTTCTCTCCAGCAAATGCTGCTGGGGAGAAGAAATGAATGGCGGCTTCAGCACCCAAAGCAGGGGACAGCGCTTACTGTAGCGCTGTCTCCTGCACGGCACACGGACGGCACACGGACAGGATCTGTGTGCGGTACGTGTTTACATGGACCTATTGACTTTAATGGGTCCGTGTGATCCGTGTGCTCCCACGAATACTGACATGTGTTTGTGTTTTGCACACGGACACACGGTCCATGAAAACATGCTGACATGTGCAGAGACACATTGATTTTAATGTGTCTACGTGAGTCAGTGTCTCCGGTACGTGAGAAAACTTTCACCACACGTACCGGAGGCACAGACGTGTGAAACAGGCCTTATGTGGTATACCTTGTTGAATGCACTACATGCAAATTGCAGAACATAGGGTGCACAACATGCACGCTGAAAACCAGGATCCGCCGACATTTGTCAGATAATAGTAATAATCTTTATTTATATAGCGCTGAAAGCAAAACCCAAAAGTTCTGGGGTATATCAAGTGCAGATACCCCAAAGACTCCTTAAATATAATCAAATTAGCCAAGGGAATCTCCTATATATATAAATAAAACATAACCTTTAATGGTAACAATATAAAACCGTTTCATGGACGATAAATGTGATAATCAGGAGCTTTCATTTGTACACAGGGGAAAGGGAAATGTTAACTATCCTACCCCGGTCGTGCCCCTGTGTTGCTCCCGCCCTGACAAGGGCAGTCCCCAAGTCAGGCTCAATAATAATAATAATAAAATTATTGAGCGTAAAGATGGTACTGAAAGCCAAATCTGCTGATGGTCTGTCCAATTGGGGCTGTGTAGAGGGAGAAGAGAAGGGGGCCAAGGACTGAGCCCTGAGGTACCCCAACAGTGAGAGGAAGAGGAGATGAAGTGGAGCCAGAGAACAGAACACTGAAGGAGCATTCAGAAAGGTAGGAGGAGAACCAGGAGAGAGCAGTGTCCTTAATGCCTAGTGACTGGAGCCTAGAGAGTAGGAGAGGGTGGTCAACAGTGTCGAAAGCTGCAGAGAGGTCGAGGAGAATGAGCAGAGAGTGGTCACCATTACATTTTGCTGTCAGAAGGTCATTGGTCACCTTGATGAGTGCAGTTTCTGTCGAATGTAGGGGGCGGAAACCGGACTGTGAAGGGTCTAGGAGGGAATGAGTGGAGAGGTAACGGGTAAGGCGGGAGTAGATCATGCGCTCCAGGAGTTTTGAGATGAAGGGGAGATTGGAGACCGGTCTGTAGTTGTTTGTGCATGATGGGTCAAGGGTGTTTTTTTTTAGTAATGGAGTAATGATAGAATGTTTGAAGGAGGAGGGGAAAATGCCAGAGGAGAGGGAGAGATTAAAAATTGTAGTTAGGTGAGTTGTGACGACTGGAGAGAGAGATTGGAGGAGGTGTGAGGGAATGGGGTCGGTGGTGCATGTAGTCGGAAAAGAAGAGGAGAGGAGCTTGGAGACTTCTTCTTCTGTGATGGGATCGAATGTAGAGAGTGAGCCAGGGGAAATGCTGGGAGGAATGGGAGTCATTGCACTTGGTGTCTGGGAGCGGATTTCCTGACGGATATTGTCTATTTTCTCTATAAAGTGGGAGGCCAGGTCATCAGCACAAATGTCTGTGATAGTGTCTTGTGCTTTTGGCCTGAGGAGGGAGTGAAAGGTGTTAAAAAGTTTCTTGGGGTTGTTGGATAGTGAGGAGATCAGGGTGGTATAGTAGGTCTGTTTGGTGAGGTGAAGGGCAGAGTTATAGGTTCTTAACATAAATTTGAAGTGCGTGAAGTCTTCTGGTGTGCGAGTTTTCCTCCATAAGCGTTCAGCACTTCTAGAGCATCGCTGGAGAAATCGGGTTTGCGATGTGAGCCAGGGCTGATTTACTCTGTGTTTGGAGGTTCTGAGGGTGAGGGGAGCTACTTGGTCTAGGGTGCTTCTAAGAGTGTCATTGAAGTGATTTACAGCCAGATCAGGACACTAAAAAGAAGAGATTGGGGACAATAATGAGTGTAAGGAGTCTGAAAGTGTATGAGGGTTAATGGCTTGTAGATTTCTGAATGTGTGATAGGTAGGAGTGTGCTGGGGTGGGTGAGGAATTGTGAGTGTGAAGGAGAGAATGTTGTGGTCAGAGTTAGGAAGCGGTGAGTTATCTAGGTAGGAGATTGAACAGAGCCGGACAAAGACCAGGTCCAGGGTGTTACCGTCTTTGTGTGTTTCAGAGGTTGAGAGCTGTGAGAGGCCTAGAGAAGTAGTTAATGATAGAAGCTGGAATGCAGATGTGGAAGTGGGGCTGTTAATGGGAATGTTGAAGTCTCCCAGGATAAGGGTTGGTAGTTCTGAGGACATGAAGTGCGGCAGCCAGGCTGAGAAGTGGTCCAGGAAGTGGGTGGGTGAGCCTGGGGGCCGGTATATGACCGCTACTCTGAGGGAGAAGGGACTGAAGAGCCTGATGGTGTGGATCTCAAAAGAAGGGAATGAGAGTGATGGAACTGGGGATATAACCTGGAACGTGCATTGTGGGGACAAGAGTATGCCGACTCCACCTCCAGGTCTGTTTGTGAGTCTTGGGGAATGGGAGAATTGAAGGCCACCATGGGAAATGGCAGCAGGGGAGACAGTGTCAGAGTCCTGGATGCCTGGAGTCGGATGCTATCAATCCTGCAGCATTTTCATCATCTGCAGTATCGAGACATTTTGCTAATGTGCACAAGGGAGATACAGGGTTTTCCTTTTGTGCTATAGAAAAGGTTTATAGACCAGAGAGAAGGGGAGACCACAGAAGAAAATTATTAAATAGGGAATCTTTCTGGATCTTCATGCTAGAGACCAGAAATCCGCATGGTCTGAATAGCAGACAAGATTTAATCTTGCAGTACTAAAGATTCTCTTATCCATTCTATATGTCCAATTACACAGCTATTTATGTCTGTTTTTAATATATGACATGTATATGGTATGATTTTCTCACTTTTGTTTTTATTTATCTCCTTATATATGGGGAGAAAAACATTTTTTTTCTCCTTTTTTTGCCTTTTAAAAAATGTTCTTTCTTTCTTTCACAACAATCCTGATGCAGCAAATTGGGAGTGCCTCTGGTGAGACAATCAACTTCAGCTTAAATCAGCTGCGATGACACACACAAAAAAAAAGTATAAGAACGGTTTAGTCTCACTATGGACTCACCATGATTAAGACGTTAGTCGAAACTCGTTGGAAGAACTTTGTGTGCAGAGAAGTCTTTTATTAAGCTTTTTAACAATTGTAAAAGCCAAAAAATTTTGTACACAAAACCGGGACTAACTCCTAGCCACGGTCTACGGACCAAAACATTGGGCATGGGCAGGTCCATGGTGACAGATCCCAAGTGCGCTCAACCATGTGAAATAGCTTACGCTCAGGAACATTGAGGAATAGCGCTATTGGATAGCTCTACCAGTTCACTTTCTTCATGGATAGCGCTATCGGGTAGCTCTACCCGAACAGTATTAACTACAGAGCTTTTTCATACATAAGGTAGGAGTGGCAGGAGGGGTACACCAGGTATTTATGTTTGCTATTAGTCTGCATATACGCCAGTCTGGTGCGTGGGTACACCCCACTGCATGGTTCGTAATCACCACGCTCGCCCGAAGGGCGCGCAATCACTTGTTATTATTATTATCACTAGATGGTGGCCCGATTCTAACGCATTGGGTATTCTAGAATATGTATGTCCACGTAGTATATTGCCCAGCCACGTAGTATATTGCCCAGCCACATAGTATATTGCCCAGCCACGTAGTATATTGCCCAGCCAAGTAGTATATTGCCCAGTTACATAGTATATTGCCCAGTTACATTGTATATTGCCCAGTGACGTAGTATATTGCCCAGTGACGTAGTATATTGCCCAGTGATGTAGTATACAGCACAGAGCCACGTAGTATATTGCCCAGCCACATAGTATATTGCCCAGTGACGTAGTATAGAGCACAGAGCCACGTAGTATATTGCACAGCCCATGTATTATATTGCCCAGCCACGTATGACACAGGTTAAAAAAATAAAAAATAAACATATACTCACCTTCCGCAGGCGCGTTGTAGCTCTGTCGCCTGTGTGGGGTGCAGGCGGCAGCTTCCGGTCCCAGGGTGTGATGACATCGCGATCATGTGACCGTGTCGGGGTCACATGACCATGACGTCACGGCAGGTCCTTGTCGCGCAGGACCTGTGATGACGTCGCGGTCACATGACCGTGTAGCGGTCACATGACCGTGACGTCACGGCAGGACCTTTCCGCGCAGGCGCGCAGGACTTGTGATGACGTCGCGGTCACATGACCGTGACGTCATGGCAGGTCCTTCTGCCAGACCATCCTTGCCACCGGAATGTGCCGCTTGCATCGCGAGGAGCGGGAAAGGCGGCATAGGTGAGTATATAATCATTTTTATTTTTTTATTATTTTTAACATTAGATGTTTTTACTATTGACGCTGCATAGGCTGCGTCAATAGTAAAAAACTTGGTCACACAGGGTTAATAGCAGCGGTAACGGAATGCGTTACCGGCGGCCTAATGCGGTCCATTACCGCCGGCATTAACCCTGTGTGAGCGGTGACCGGAGGGGTGTATGCGGGCGCCGGGCAGTAAGTGCGCGGAGTAAGAAGCGGCCATTTTCTTCCGGACTGTGCACGTCGCTGATTGGTCGTGGCAATGGTCATGGGCGTTTTGCCACGACCAATCAGCGACTTGGATTCCATGACAGACAGAGGCCGCGACCAATGAATATCCGTGACAGACAGAAGGACAGACAGACAGAAAGACGGAAGTGACCCTTAGACAATTATATAGTAGATTATTTATTATTATAGCACCATTTATTCCATGGCGCTTTACATGTGAGGAGGGGTATACATAATAAGATCTCTGCTTCCACTAAATGGAAACACAATCATCATTTATGTAACTGAAAAGTTATTAATAGTAAGCGATCAGTGTGAGGGATTGGAAACCTCTTCTATGAATGGATACTAGAAATTTTCCACCCACAGCAGCACTCCGTCATACAAAATAGCTGCTTTTTCTTTAGTAATAGGTTGTAGTGTTGTGTATCATTATTGTAGATTTAATCAGTTTTTTTTGCATATTTTGTGACCAAATAGCATTTACTGCATAATATTTTTCATTGGAAGCATCTTTACATTTCCGTTTTTTAATTGTTGCAGTGCATTATATACAACCCAGTACTTTTTCATTTCAATGCATATTCACAGCAGTAAAGAAATGTATGTAATTAATGTCATTTTAATGTAACTGTGGGTAGAAATTCATAAATATCTTACATTTGTATTTTACACTAATGTGATTGCACAGAGGGGGGTTAAGACACAAGGCCGAATTTACAGAGGTTCCGGATGAAGGAATGCCTGGGGAGGTGACTGTGAAATTGATGGCTGAGGAGGAGTGTTGATTTTGCCATTTAATCCACGTTTTACACATTCCAAGAGGAGATGTTTTTCTTGCAAATAAAAAAATATCAGTTTTTCAGTAGAATTTTGCAGCATTAAGGTGTGCTTTACATCGTGCTGCCTGAGGCACAATGCAGAATAGATATACAGTATCCTTAGCAAACCCAAAAGCCTTTCACCGGTCTCTTTACTCTCCAGACACTCAAGGATCCTTTCCTCCAGTCAGGAATGATGAAGGTGAAGAATTAATACTTAGGCCTCGAGGCTGAATCATTAGACTTGGACAGCGATGCTTCGATAATTTTTAGTGGCCAGAAAAGTTCACAAGAAAGCACAGTTTATCAAACGGATTTGTAAATGGAAACATGTTTCTCACAAAATTTTCAGTATTCCACAAGCATAGGGATGTTTCTTGGATCTCTTCCAACATCAACTAATATGAAAAAAGGAAGTTACAAGCAAATTTCCTACTTGGAAGCTGTTTTTCTCCCACAAAAGACAATGGAGAATGAAATTCCAATATATAGGTCCATATTTTCCATGTGCCCTGTTTCTGCCTTATTATTGGAAATCCACCAGTAAAACACTGTTAATTTTAACAGATTCGCTTAAAAAAACCCTCAATACTAGTGTTGAGCGATACCGTCCGATACTTGAAAGTATCGGTATCGGAAAGTATCGGCCGATACCGGCAAAGTATCGGATCCAATCCGATACCGATACCCGATACCAATACAAGTCAATGGGACTCAAGTATCGGACGGTATTCCTGATGGTTCCCAGGGTCTGAAGGAGAGGAAACTCTCCTTCAGGCCCTGGGATCCATATAAATGTGTAAAATAAAGAATTAAAATAAAAAATATCGCTATACTCACCTGTCCGACGCAGCCGGGACCTCAGCGAGGGAACCGGCAGCATTGTTTGTTTAAAATTTGCGCTTTTACTTGGTTACGTGAAGTCCCGGCTTGTGATTGGTCAGGGCGGCCATGTTGCCGGGACGCGGACCAATCACAGCAAGCCGTGACGAAATTACGTCACGGCTTGCTGTGATTGGTCCGCGTCCCGGCAACATGGCCGCCATTAACCAATCACAAGCCGTGACGTCACGGGAGGCTGGACATGCGCGTATTTTGAAAAGCGCGCGTGTCCAGCCTCCAGTGACGTCCCGGCTTGTGATTGGTTAATGGCGGCCATGTTGCCGGGACGTCACTGGAGGCTGGACACGCGCGCTTTTCAAAATACGCGCATGTCCAGCCTCCCGTGACGTCCCGGCTTGTGATTGGTTAATGGCGGTCATGTTGCCGGGACGTCACTGGAGGCTGGACACGCGCGCTTTTCAAAATACGCGCATGTCCAGCCTCCCGTGACGTCACGGCTTGTGATTGGTTAATGGCGGCCATGTTGCCGGGACGCGGACCAATCACAGCAAGCCGTGACGTAATTTCGTCACGGCTTGCTGTGACTGGTCCGCGTCCCGGCAACATGGCCGCCCTGACCAATCACAAGCCGGGACTTCACGTAACCAAGTAAAAGCGCGAAATTTAAACAAACAACGCTGCCGGTTCCCTCGCTGAGGTCCCGGCTGCGTCGGACAGGTGAGTATAGCGATATTTTTTATTTTAATTCTCTTTTTTACACATTATTACATTAATGTTGTTGCGATACCCGATACCACAAAAGTATCGGATCTCGGTATCGGAAATTCCGATACAGCAAGTATCGGCCGATACCCGATACTTGCAGTATCGGAATGCTCAACACTACTCAATACCCATAGATTGAAAACTTATAAATGTTATATACAGAATGGTCCCCTCTCATGAGCTCACTCAGGAGAACATATCAAAGGTTCTGAATTCCAATACCTACAGCTCCAACAGTTGCAATAATTTTATAGCACCACTCCAGCGTTATTTTTTATTGCAGTACTGAAATGGGGCCGCTAATCTAAGTTCCCTGCCTCTAGTCTTATACTTACCAGCTGCCGTCTTCATCTTCTATCGGTGAAGCTCCTGTCAGTCACCATGAGTTTGTGCTCTGAAGATCACTCCAGTGTTTGCAGGACATTCTGAGTAATAATTATAGGGGATATCCCTGCCATCTTATCAGATACTGGAGCCGATTCCTGCGAATCCTGGAATCAATAATTTCCTCCACAACAAAATGTTCTTGCCCATCAATCACCACAGGCTGCGGAGGTGACACAACATGTCCCTGGAATTTATTAGGAGATACAGGTTTTAGTAAAGATACATGAAAAACTGGGTGTACCTTCATAGTCCTAGGCAGCTTCAGCCGGCAGGCCACAGAGCTCACAATACCGTTGATCTTGAAAGGGCCAATGAATTTCTGTCCAAGTTTTTGTGAAGGAACGTTTAACTTCAGATTCTTAGTTGGTAACCACACAGAATCTCCTACCTTGAACATGGGTGCAGGTTTACGGAATCTATCAGCCGATCTCTTATAACGTTCTTGAGCTGTGGTCAGGGATTCCTTCAGAACCTCCAGATTTTGCCTCATCGCAGCCAGCCTTTCCTCCACTGCCGGAGCCGGAGAATTAATTGGAGACCTAGGTAACATACACGGATGATAACCCAGATTGGCAAAGAAAGGTGTAAATTTAGTGGAGGCGCTCTGAGAATTGTTATATGTAAATTCGGCTAACGGCAGCAACAACAACCAATCATCCTGGAGATGGCTGACATAGCATCTTAGATATTGTTCCAGCGTCTGGTTGGTACGCTCAGTCTGACCATTTGTCTGGGGATGGTAAGTGGAAGAGAGACAGACATTAATATTGAGTGCAGAGCAAAACCCCTTCCAGAATCTTGAAGAGAACTGCACTCCACGGTCAGAGATGATCTCATCCGGAACCCCATGCAACCGAAAGACATTCTGTATAACCAAGTTCACTGTATGTTTAGCTGAGGGGAGGCCAGTGCATGGAACAAAATGAGCAGCTTTAGACAGGCGATCAACTACCACCATGATTGTATTCATGCCCCCCGATGTAGGCAGCTCCACAATAAAGTCCATTGATATAGACCCCCAAGGGTGGGACAGAACAGGTAATGGCTGTAGAAGACCCGTAGGTGCCACATGAGGAGTCTTGTAATGAGCACATACCTCGAAAGAGAGAACATAGTCCTTGGTATCCTTCAGGCAAGTTGGCCACCAGAAGAATCGGCTTAGGAACTCTTGTGTCTTCTGTACCCCCCCTGTGACCAGCCAACTTGGAGTCATGTACCAACTTGAGGATCTGCAGACGAACGACCTCAGTGACATAGATACGTCGATCTCTGAACCACATGCCACCCTTAAAGACAAGATTAATATCCACAGGTGGGTTGGCAAGAAATACATCACCGTCATAGGCCTCCCTGCACTCCTTCCACAAGTCCTGATCGTGGATAACTCCGATGAAATTGGCATCAGATAGAATGGTCTTGGACGGGGCACCAGGTACGGAATCCGCAGCATGGATTCGGGATAAAACATCAGCCTTCCCATTATGAGAACCTGGACGGTACGAGATAACAAAATTAAATTGATTTAAAAATAAGTTCCAATGAGCCTGATGAGGAGAAAGACATCTGGCGGATCTAAGGAACTCTAAATTGCGATGGTCAGTTAGCACTATGATCTGTTGTGCAGCTCCTTGCAGATGATGCCTCCATTCTTTGAAAGCCGCAATAATAGCCAGCAGTTCCTTGTCTCCCACGTTGTAATTCTTCTCTGCTGAGGTTAGTCTATGGGAAAAGAAAGCACAAGGATGTAGCAGACCCTTCTCTCCAGTTCTTTGGGAGAGAATAGCCCCCAAAGCATTATCAGAAGCGTCCACCTCCACAATGAAAGAAAGTGTTGGATCTGGGTGTATTAACAGCGGTGCTGATGTGAAACAGATCTTAAGCCGATCAAAAGCTTCTTGAGTCTGTGATGACCACTTAAAGGGCTTTTCCTTCTTTGTCAAGGAAGTAATGGGACGGACAATATCAGAAAAATTTCGAATGAAGCGTCTGTAGAAATTTGCAAAACCAATAAAACGTTGGACCTCCTTAACGTTCTTGGGTACCGGCCAGTCAAGGATAGCCTGAATCTTACCAGATTCCATGTTCAGCCCCTGGGGAGAGATGATATAACCTAAGAACTGTATCTCAGAATGATGGAACTCGCATTTCTCCAACTTAATATACTGATGGTTCTCTTTCAGACATCTTAAAACAATTTTGACATGTTCTTCATGTTCCTGTAGAGAGTCAGAAAAGATTAGTATATCGTCCAAATAGATAACTACAAACTGGTCCAACAAATCTCTGAAAATGTCATTAGCAAGGTGTTGAAACATTGCAGGGGCGTTACAAAACCCGAAGAGCATCACAAGAGATTCAAAGTGTGTCCATACCGGCATCTGAATGCTGTCTTCCACTCATCCTCTGGCCAAATACGCACCAAATTATATGCCCCACGAAGATCCAGTTTAGAGAACACCTTAGCATGGCGGACTTTCCAGTAATTCGGGAATCAGAGGCAAAGGGTAACGGTTTCGTACGGTTACCTTATTGAGTTCCCGATAGTCAACACAGGGTCTCAGGGTCCCATCCTTCTTCTTTACAAAAGAGATAGGTGCCCCTGCTGGTGAGGAAGAAGGACGTATGAAGCCTTTGGCCAGATTTTCATCAATATACTCCTTTAAGGCTTGAAGCTCAGGTGCCGCCAAAGGGTTTACGTTACCAAAAGGAATATCTGCCCCAGGAAGCAACTCAATGGGACAGTCATAATGCCTGTGTGGAGGAAGCTGATCTGCATTCTTCTTGTCACAGATGTCAGAGAACTCTTTATATGCTGGAGGTAAAGAAAATACCTGTACATGTGGTTCCGTAGCCGTGGACTCAGGGACAGCTTCTGTTAACGCTGAGTTGCTCCTTGCTGGAAAAATAATCTCCTTGGTCTCCCAGTTGATAATTGGGTTCTGAGAACACAACCAAGGAATGCCTAAAATCACAGGAAAATGAGGAGAAGAAATTAGCAAGAAAGAAAGTTGCTCCTGATGATTAGGCTCCAACAAAATTTCAAGGGGTACGGTCTCCTGATCCACAGGCCCAGAGATTAAAGGTGACCCATCCACTGTTTCCATGGTAATTGGAGAGGCTCTTTGCTGAATTTCAATATCATAAGTAATAGTCTCAGGTTCTTGCAGAGCAGCAACAGCTTACATGTCCAGCAAATGCAGATGGAAGTAAACACGAGCAGCAGATGAAGGAGGATTACTGGAACTGGTGTATGCAGCAGGAACTCAGAGCAGAGTAGCAGGATAACCCCACAGGTTCACAGGAGCAGTTATATAGCCAGGGAATCACCAGAGGTCAGGAGCTGGATGCAAGGCAGAATACTCTAGCACAGACTGAAGGCTGGGGTGGAGTTTTATAGCAGGAAGACACAGTGCACATGAGACCAAAGACGCCATCTTGGAAAAGGACAGTAATGCACAAGAGGTAATAAAAATGTTCAGAGTCCTGACATTCTGGTAGTTACAAGTCAATGTAATTCTCTGTTGTCAGCACAGGTCCCTTTGTTTTCTGCAGTTTATCACCTGCAGGATCACTCTAGTGTTTGCTGGGTAAGCCAGAAGTCACTACTCAATGTAAGTCTACTAGAGACAGAATGAGGTCAGAGAGCTAGTTCCTTGCTCTGACTTAGGGCTCATACTCACTTGCGAGAAACTCGGATGAGTCTCGCACGTCAATACACGGCGCTGCTGCCGGCACTCAGGAACGGAACGTGCGGCTGCATGTATTCCTATGTGGCCACATGCTTCGATCTGAGTGCCGGGTGCAGTGCTGGGTATTAACATGCGAGACTCATCCGAGTTTCTCGCAGGTGAGTATGAGCCCTTACGGTGAAACCATACTTTGTGGTCACAACGGTACCTGATCGGCTCTGGGAAGAGCTGAAGATAGCAGCTGGTAAGTATAAAACTAGGGTCAGGGAACTCCAGCATTGAAATAAAGAAAATGCTGGATTGGCACTTTAAATGGAATCTTCCACCCTTTTGAGCTTTTCAAGTTAATAATATGCGCATACAGCTGAAACTGATGATGTCTTGTTTAGTAAAAATCATCTTTTATAGCTTTGATCTTTTCAAGCTGCCTGGAAGATAAGAATGCCTCTGGTTTTCATTATAAGATTTCTCCTCCCGCTCTATTCAGACGTCGCTTTGACGTTTGTCGGAAATACTCCACCTGTGCATTATGCCTGTCATCGCACGGAAGGGGATTTCACCTTCCCTGTGCGACGGAGATCACTGGGACCAGAAATTAAAGTGATTCTCTTGCGGCTGCGCACATCAAAATTGGAGACAGTACCCACAGATGGGTGGAATAAAGCAGAGGAGAGACGGGCAGAATGCACAGGTGCAAGATTTCCGGCCGCGCACATGATGTCAAAGGGACGTCTGTGGAGAATGGGAGGAGAGATCTTGCATAATGAAGACCAGAGGCAGTCTTATCTTTTGGGCAGCGTATGCCCCAGAATCTGGAAGATCAAAGCTATAAAAAATGATTTTTACTAAACAAGGCATCATCAAGGAGGTATACAGTTATGACTAATTTCAGCTGTTTACAACCTCTATACTCATATTATTAACTCAAAAAGCTCAAAAGAGTGACAAATTTCCTTTAACTATTGTAAATTTAGAAACTGCATTTTTTGGTGGCCTGGCACTAAAACTATATAGTGAAAAGTACCATGTTTTGAAAGCCAAAACAATTTCTTGCAGCACAATTACGTATATATGTATGTTTCACAAAATATTACTGATACATATCTGCATTATTTGATGAAATGTTCAAAAGATTGGTACAAAAAGGATCACTTCCCTTTAGCCACAGGGCTTGGACTACTATTCTACCAAGCACAAACTATGAGGCTAGCTTTATTGGGGTCCCTCAGTAAGGGATGAGACACAGCAGTTTCGAACTTAGGACTAGTCCAGGTGTACTGTCTGCTGGGAACAGACGTACGTTTTACAAAAGTTACATGAACATTTATTTATAATGAAGGCATGATTCAAAGCATTATTAGGATGCACTCCTAATACATTAGCGGGTTAAATCCTGCTGCCAGGTTCCCGTTAAAGTATTAGGAGATATATTAAAATCCCTTCCTTATGCTCAGCAAAGCATTTTTGATGGCAATGTTATCTAATAACAATTTATTTTCACAAGCTCTCTTCGACCTTGGGAGACCTTAGGAAACCATGGTAAAACATTACACAGCCCCAAGTGATTTATCCAGGGTCACTGAAGATAAGTGTTGATAAATCATTTATGGAACATATCACATAAATTCCATTTATTGGGCTATAATAGTGCAGTTCAGGTGTTTTTTTTCTGCTAAGCGTATAAAATAAAAACACCTGAGCATCATTACCTTACATTTGTCATACATAATGTTACACATATTGGCTATTTGGTGCATTTATTACATCGTGGGGACAGATAGAAAGTCAGATGACCGCAATATTACTGCATAGGTCAAAATGATCGTTATAGGGCACGTCAGAGCATGTAGCTGTGCAAGATCATAATTATTATGTGTTTCACATTCTCACAGCACTTTCATGCTTGAAAATGTTCTGGAGATAACCAGGATGTTTGGTGTAAATTCAACTCATTTAGCCGAGTTGCAGGATTAGCCTGTGTTGTGACCTCTTTTGATGTAAACATCAAAACCTGGAAGCCATCAAATGTGGATATAGATTTATTTGCAGCAGGCATGTTTTATTTCTGATGCTTGGACCAGGTCAAGCTCAATATTTTACATTTGTGAGTGGAGATTTTCAGTGATTTCACATTCAAATTATAATATTGTATCAGCATTATATAAATATTCAAAGGCTTGCTCATCTCAAATTACTATTCAGATTTGAAGGATAGTTGAGAAATGTATGCTTCCTAGGGGCCGACTGCTAGGACCCCCACTGACACTGAGAATGAGAATTCGATATGCACCATGTGAAGGGTGCAGTAATATGCATGTATTATCGCCATTTTATTTACTATCCATGGGAGTATTTTTAAAGTGGGGCAGAATGGTAGCCGTGGTCGAGGTACTCATCTCCTGCGCTCCAGCATGTTACATGAAAGAGGGGGACCTGGCTGAGTGTGTTGACTTATTTTGCAGGGGCTATACGCCTGTGCAGGCCACATGTAACCGATGATGCAAGTTTGCCAGGACCAGATGTTAACCAGTTCATGAAAGTGAGTCGCCCGCAGGGCAGTGGGATACTCTGTACCAGGTCCGGTTGCAAGGGGGAGGTCACGGTGGCTGCGACCCGGTCCATGGCCCTGGGACTCAACGTTAAAGGGGAACGGTCTTTAAAAGAGGGAAAATGTTTAAAGTCTGTCGTAACGCCACCTGTGGCATTCGGTCAGTAGTTGGACCGACGCTGCATTAAAGGGGTCCCCTGGGGGATGTTGTGGCAGCACGGGTGTTACGCTTCCCACAGGTGAAACGGGGTCCCCAGGGGTCCTATGGTGTAAGGCGTGGATGGTATGTGCCAAAGAATAAATGGAGGAAACAAGATATAAGTCTACACCTGGTTTACTGCAGATGGTAGGCCACAGTCCAGGGCACCGGCAACAGGTACATTAGAAGTCCAGGCAGTCCAGAGACAAGTGGAATCCCCTTTGCAAGTCAGGTTGGGGGCCTTCCACTCTGCGCTTACTGTGTCTGAGGTCCCTGCTGCCACTAAGTGCTCCAAACAAAGTCCAGGTACCTGTATGGTAGGCAGCTTGAGCCTTCCTTTCTGGGGGGTCTCCGTATGGTGACTCCAGGCTCAAGGGTGTTGCTGCACCACAGGTGCAAATGGGCAATGTTCATGTAATCCTATGCCCTCCGGTTCTGCTCTGTGTCTTAGTACTCCACAAAAGCCTTGGGTTCACGGTACCCGGATTCTGTGCACTGACTCCCTGGAGGCCTACTCGTAGCCTCCTGGAGTCCTGTATCTCCTCTCTGCTCCCTTCCTGTCTGTCCTCGCTCACAGACTCTGTACAGACTGACCTAGCTCCTCCTCCAAACCAGGATCTTTATCCAGGGAAGCTGCCCTAAAACAGGGTGTTGAGCTACCCCTCCTGGCCTCGATTTGGAAGGTGTTGCGTGTGTGTTAACCTGCCAAAGGAAACCTCACTTGTCTCCAGGCATAGCACTACCCTCCCCGAGAGGAAGGCAGCACTACTGTGGTACCAAACTCCTGGGGTGCCACAAAAGGAGATCACAATTTTAAATTCAACTTCTTTTTACTGAAGAATAACTTGATATGAACTATATACAGCAGGTAGTAGGCATTTATCTTCAAGGACGTTTCTTTAACCACAAGTGACATGAACACATATATCTCCTTCTTTACTGAAAACACTTTATCTTGTTCGCTTACTTCCTCTACTTTTCGCACAGCCCAGCGCACTATCTTGGAAGATCTAGCTTAACTCTGTGGGGTCCACACAGGTCATGGTATAATGCTATGGCCCTTTTCCTCTGTGGGGACAGCACAGGTCAAGGTGTTACGCTATGGCCCCTCACAGCTACTCTCGGTTTCCAGTCCACAATAGTCAAAGACTCCATCCTGTAGCAACGCATCATGTGATTTCTCCATAGTAGAAGATGTGTCCCAATATGGCGACACTTTAATTTTTTACTGTAGATGCTTCGTAGCTACAGTGATATACGTGTTCTCTTCCTTTTGCTTCCTTTTACTTTTTCCTTCAGTTACCTCTCTGAAAAAGACTCTGTACTGTCCTGCTGGGCTTCCTACCCTAGGCCCCGATATTCTTTCTTTCACTCTCAATATTCGGATCCCAACTACTGCTCGCTTCTCTTCTCTAATATTTCTTCTCTTACTTGTTCTTGCTATCTGCTCCCGTAGTTCCCCTCTTGCCAGAGGGAGACCCAATGCATGCAGCACTGTTCACACTAGACCTGAGGTCTTTATTTTGCACACTCTGGGCTCTTTCTCACTGACTACCAGGAAGTCATTTCTGATCCTGCTGCATAGCCACTACCTCTCTGGGCTAAACTCTGGACTTAACTCTTACAACACTCACTGTCTGGTGCGGGGCAGACTGTAAAAACGTTATTACCATCTTGTGGCTATTATACTTATTATTACACTCTGCACATTACACTGTGCAACATTACATGTAGGCTTTTCAAGGGGAGTGGGCAACGTGTCCATCCCCCTACATATTGCTCACACAGACGCACTGCTGCTCCCATAGACACATGAAAGTGAATAAGTAAGTGGTCAGGCATGCCGATTACAATGCTATTCACATACATTTTGTATAGAAGCTTCACTCATCATTTATACAATAATTAATAAGAGTTTTATTTATAAATCGTCTACATATTCCACAGAGCTGCACAATTTAGAGAGGACATGCACACATATATAAAACAACACACATAAAGAAGAGTGAGGACAAGTTTACAATCTAGGTGATTAATATTAAACCCCTTCAACCCTCGGCGATTTTCCATTTTTGCTTCCTCCTGAGTCACAACAAGCCAAGTTTTTGGGAAAATAGAGACTCTTATTCTGGTCTTCATTTTCTGTGGTTCCTGTAGTGGCAGGAGTCTCAGAGCACTATCATACTATTTTTAATCGAGTGACAGGTTAGAAAAACATTAGCTTATCAGAAAAATACTCCGCTAAAATGTAACATTTATTTAAATTATTTAAAATTGTCAAAGAATAGAAACGAGTCAAAAAGAAAAGTATATAAAAAAATAATACATCTTAAAACATAAATTAGATGTGGGAAATATCTCTCTTGCCATGTAGCTGCCCTGATTTGCACACCTTCCTTTGTCATGTTCTCAATGGCAAGAGAACATAGCATCAGCATATATAGGAACTAGCTCTTGGAAGATGGGAACTGAGCTGACCATGAACTAAACCTAACACACAACTAGCAGTGGCCGGGTAGCATGCCTACGTTGATTCTAGATGCCCAGCACCAGCCGGAGGACTAAATAATGCTAGCAGAGGAAAATATTAGTCCTAGCTCACCTCTAGAGAAATACCCCGAAAGGAGACAGAGGCCCCCCACATGTATTGGCGGTGAATTAAGATGAAACAACAAACGTAGTATGAAAATAGGTTTAGCAAATTTGAGGTCCACTTACTACATAGCAGAAGACAGAAAGGACACTTTCATGGTCAGCTGAAAACCCTATCAAAAAACCATCCAGAAATTACTTTAGAACTCAGGCATTAACTCATAACACCAGAGTGGCAATTCCTGTTCACAAGAGCTTTCCAGACACAGTAACGAAACTACAGCTGTGAACTGGAACAAAAATGCAAAAACAAACATGGACAAGAGTCCAACTTATCTAGTAGTTGTCTAGGAGCAGGAACAAGCACAGAGAGGCTTCTGATAACATTGTTGACCGGCAAGCAACTAACAGAGCAGCAAGGTTATATAGCGACTCCCACATCTTGATGGGAACAGGTGAACAAAGAAGATGAAGACACAGTTCAATTCCACCAGTAGCCACCGGGGGAGCCCAGAATCCAAATTCACAACAGTACCCCCCCCTCAAGGAGGGGGCACCGAACCCTCACCAGAACCACCAGGACGATCAGGATGGGCCCTATGAAAGGCACGAACCAAATCAGAGGCATGAACATCAGATGCATTCACCCAAGAATTATCCTCCTGGCCGTATCCCTTCCACTTGACCAGATACTGGAGTCTCCGTCTGGAAACACGAGAGTCTAAGATTTTCTCCACAACGTACTCCAACTCACCCTCAACCAACACCGGAGCAGGAGGCTCAACGGAAGGCACAACCGGTACCTCATACCTGCGCAATAATGACCGATGAAAAACGTTATGAATAGAAAAGGATGCAGGGAGGTCCAAACGGAAGGAAACAGGGTTAAGAATCTCCAATATCTTATACGGGCCGATGAACCGAGGCTTAAACTTAGGAGAAGAGACCCTCATAGGGACAAAACGAGAAGACAACCACACCAAGTCCCCAACACAAAGCCGAGGACCAACACGACGGTGGCGGTTGGCAAAAAGCTGAGTCTTCTCCTGGGACAACCTCAAATTGTCCACCACCTGCTCCCAGATCTGATGCAATCTCTCCACCACAGCATCCACTCCAGGACAATCCGAAGATTCCACCTGACCAGAGGAAAATCGAGGATGAAACCCCGAATTACAGAAAAACGGGGACACCAAAGTGGCAGAGCTGGCCCGATTATTGAGAGCGAACTCTGCCAATGGCAAAAAAGCAACCCAATCATCCTGGTCAGCAGACACAAAACACCTCAGATATGTCTCCAGGGTCTGATTAGTCCGCTCAGTCTGGCCATTCGTCTGAGGATGGAAAGCGGACGAAAAAGATAAATCTATGCCCATCCTAGCACAGAATGCCCGCCAAAATCTAGACACGAATTGGGTCCCTCTGTCAGAAATGATATTCTCAGGAATACCATGCAAACGAACAACATTTTGAAAAAACAGAGGAACCAACTCGGAAGAAGAAGGCAACTTGGGCAGAGGAACCAAATGGACCATCTTAGAGAAACGGTCACACACCACCCAGATGACAGACATCTTCTGAGAAACAGGCAGATCTGAAATAAAATCCATCGAGATGTGCGTCCAAGGCCTCTTAGGAATAGGCAAGGGCAACAATAATCCACTAGCCCGAGAACAACAAGGCTTGGCCCGAGCACAAACGTCACAAGACTGCACAAAGCCTCGCACATCTCGTGACAGGGAAGGCCACCAGAAGGACCTTGCCACCAAATCCCTGGTACCAAAAATGCCAGGATGACCTGCCAACGCAGAAGAATGAACCTCAGAGATGACTCTACTGGTCCAATCATCAGGAACAAACAGTTTATCAGGTGGGCAACGATCCGGTCTATCCGCCTGAAACTCCTGCAAGGCCCGCCGCAGGTCTGGAGAAACGGCTGACAATACCACTCCATCCTTAAGGATACCTGTGGGCTCAGAGTTACCAGGCGAGTCAGGCTCAAAACTCCTAGAAAGGGCATCCGCCTTAACATTCTTAGAACCCGGTAGGTATGACACCACAAAATTAAACCGAGAGAAAAATAATGACCAGCGCGCCTGTCTAGGATTCAGGCGCCTGGCAGTCTCAAGATAAATCAAATTTTTGTGGTCAGTCAATACCACCACCTGATGTCTGGCCCCCTCAAGCCAATGGCGCCACTCCTCAAAAGCCCACTTCATGGCCAAAAGCTCCCGATTCCCAACATCATAATTCCGCTCAGCGGGCGAAAATTTACGGGAAAAGAAGGCACAAGGCCTCATCACGGAGCAGTCAGAACTTTTCTGCGACAACACTGCCCCAGCTCCGATCTCAGAAGCGTCGACCTCAACCTGAAAAGGTAGAGCAACATCAGGCTGACGCAACACAGGGGCAGAGGAAAAACGGCGCTTAAGCTCCCGAAAGGCCTCCACAGCATCAGGGGACCAATCAGCAACATCAGCACCCTTCTTAGTCAAATCGGTCAATGGCTTAGCAATATCCGAAAAACCAGCAATAAATCGACGATAAAAGTTAGCAAAGCCCAAAAATTTCTGAAGACTCTTAAGAGAAGAGGGCTGCGTCCAATCACAAATAGCTTGAACCTTGACAGGATCCATTTCAATGGAAGAGGGGGAAAAAATATATCCCAAAAAGGAAATCCTCTGTACCCCAAAAACACACTTAGAACCCTTCACACACAAAGAATTAGACCGCAAAACCTGGAAAACCCTCCTGACTTGCTGGACATGAGAGTCCCAGTCATCCGAAAAAATCAGAATATCATCCAGATACACAATCATAAATTTATCCAAATAATCGCGGAAAATGTCATGCATAAAGGACTGGAAAACTGACGGAGCATTTGAAAGACCAAAAGGCATCACTAAATACTCAAAGTGGCCCTCGGGCGTATTAAATGCGGTCTTCCACTCATCCCCCTGCCTGATTCGCACCAAATTATACGCCCCACGAAGGTCAATCTTAGAGAACCACTTGGCCCCCTTTATGCGAGCAAACAAATCAGTCAGCAACGGCAATGGGTATTGATATTTAACAGTGATTTTGTTCAAAAGCCGATAATCGATACATGGTCTCAAAGAGCCGTCTTTTTTTGACACAAAGAAAAAACCGGCTCCTAAGGGAGATGACGATGGACGAATATGTCCCTTTTCCAAGGACTCCTTTATATATTCTCGCATAGCAGCATGTTCAGGCACAGACAGATTAAACAAACGACCCTTTGGGTATTTACTACCCGGGATTAAATCTATGGCACAATCGCACTCTCGGTGCGGAGGTAACGAACCAAGCTTGGATTCTTCAAAGACGTCACGATAGTCAGACAGGAACTCAGGAATTTCAGAGGGAATAGATGATGAAATGGAAACCACAGGTACATCCCCATGAGCCCCCTTACATCCCCAGCTCAACACAGACATAGCTCTCCAGTCGAGGACTGGGTTGTGAGATTGCAGCCAAGGCAATCCTAGCACCAAATCATCATGTAGATTATACAGCACCAGAAAGCGAATAATCTCCTGATGATCCGGATTAATACGCATAGTTACTTGTGTCCAGTATTGTGGTTTATTATTAGCCAATGGGGTGGAGTCAATCCCCTTCAGAGGAATAGGAGTCTCCAAAGGCTCTAAATCATACCCACAGCGTTTGGCAAAGGACCAATCCATAAGACTCAAAGCGGCGCCAGAGTCGACATAGGCGTCCGTGGTAATAGATGACAAAGAGCAAATCAGGGTCACAGATAGAATAAACTTAGACGGTAAGGTGCAAATGGAAACAGATTTATCAAGCTTTTTAGTGCGCTTAGAGCATGCTGATATAACATGAGTAGAATCACCACAATAGAAACACAACCCATTTTTCCGTCTAAAATTCTGCCGCTCGCTTCGGGACAGAATTCTATCACACTGCATACTCTCTGGCGACTTCTCAGTGGACACCGCCAGATGGTGCACTGGTTTGCGCTCCCGCAAACGCCTATCGATCTGAATAGCCATTGTCATGGACTCATTCAGACCCGCAGGCACAGGGAACCCCACCATAACATCCTTAATGGCATCAGAGAGACCCTCTCTGAAAGTCGCCGCCAGGGCGCACTCATTCCACTGAGTAAGCACAGACCATTTGCGGAATCTTTGGCAGTAAATTTCCGCTTCATCTTGCCCCTGAGATAGGGACATCAAAGTTTTTTCTGCCTGAAGCTCCAAATGAGGTTTGTCATAAAGCAACCCCAAGGCCAGAAAAAACGCATCCACATTGAGCAACGCAGGATCCCCTGGTGTCAATGAGAAAGCCCAGTCTTGAGGGTCGCCCCGGAGCAAGGAAATCACAATCCTGACCTGCTGTGCAGGATCTCCGGCAGAGCGAAATTTCAGGGACAAAAATAATTTGCAATTATTTCGAAAATTCTGAAACCCAGATCTATTCCCCGAGAAAAATTCCGGCAAAGGAATTCTCGGCTCAGATACAGGTGCATGACAAACAAAGTCTTGCAAATTTTGTACCTTCGTGGCGAGATTATTCAAACCTTCAGTTACACTCTGAAGATCCATTACAAACAGGTGGACACAGAGCCATTCAAAGATTAGAAGGAGAAAAAAAAAAAAAAAAAAAAAAATCTCAGCAGACTTCCTATTTCTCTCCTTTCTCAGCCAAGGATTTTAACCCTTTAGTGGGCCGGTCAAACTGTCATGTTCTCAATGGCAAGAGAACATAGCATCAGCATATATAGGAACTAGCTCTTGGAAGATGGGAACTGAGCTGACCATGAACTAAACCTAACACACAACTAGCAGTGGCCGGGTAGCATGCCTACGTTGATTCTAGATGCCCAGCACCAGCCGGAGGACTAAATAATGCTAGCAGAGGAAAATATTAGTCCTAGCTCACCTCTAGAGAAATACCCCGAAAGGAGACAGAGGCCCCCCACATGTATTGGCGGTGAATTAAGATGAAACAACAAACGTAGTATGAAAATAGGTTTAGCAAATTTGAGGTCCACTTACTACATAGCAGAAGACAGAAAGGACACTTTCATGGTCAGCTGAAAACCCTATCAAAAAACCATCCAGAAATTACTTTAGAACTCAGGCATTAACTCATAACACCAGAGTGGCAATTCCTGTTCACAAGAGCTTTCCAGACACAGTAACGAAACTACAGCTGTGAACTGGAACAAAAATGCAAAAACAAACATGGACAAGAGTCCAACTTATCTAGTAGTTGTCTAGGAGCAGGAACAAGCACAGAGAGGCTTCTGATAACATTGTTGACCGGCAAGCAACTAACAGAGCAGCAAGGTTATATAGCGACTCCCACATCTTGATGGGAACAGGTGAACAAAGAAGATGAAGACACAGTTCAATTCCACCAGTAGCCACCGGGGGAGCCCAGAATCCAAATTCACAACATTCCTTGCTGCGGAGGTTAGCACCCTAGTTTGGACGCAATGTGGTGCCCCTTCTCACAAACGGATGTCCCTTGTGCTCCCTAATGCACCCTATGTGAGCACTGACCTACATAGCCGTCCATAACCTTCCTCCTCCGTATATTTCCACACTAATCTCTCAATATCTTCCATTACGTAATCTCCGGTCCTCCCAAGACCTCCTCCTCTCCTCCACGCTTATTCGCTCCTCACCCAATCGCCTTCAAGACTCCTCCTGAATATCACCCATCCTCTGGAATTCAGTGCCCCAACACGTCCGGTTATCCACTACTTTTGGATCCTTCAAAAGAAAACTGAAAACCCATCTCTTCAAAGAAGCTTACAGCCTGTAAAGACCACACGGCCACCTCAACACCATTGGAGCTACTGCAACCCTCGACCTACTGTCTCCTTCCCAATAATCCTGTAGAATGTAAGTGTCACGCTCACGCCCTGACTGGTAGGCGTGAGCTCGGGGGGTTTGTGGCCCCACTGTGCCACAAACCAGACTACCCTGGAAGGGGCGTGACTATGACAGCTGCCTGGGTTTTCACTGGAGCCTCTGATGGTGAGGTCAGGCTTGTGCAGCAGGCAGCTGCCAGGTGCTACTCCAGGGTGGTGTCTGGCTGTGGCTGCTGATCCCACTTGGAGAACAGGAACACTAGGACAGGTGCGGACATCAGGCAGGACTGGCAGAAGAGCACGGCTGAAACTCAGATGAGTAGGCTGGCACGGCTGAGACACAGGGCTGGCAGAGACACGGCAGAGAACACAGGGCTGGCAGGCATGGCAGAGAACACAGGGCTGGCAGGCATGGCAGAAAACACAGGGCTGGCAGGCACGGCAGAGAACACAGGGCTGGCAGGCATGGCAGAGAACACAGGGTTGGCATGAACACAGGACTGGCAGGGACACAGGACTGGTTGGTGTGGTGTATGAAGGAACAGGTAGGGACCTGTTCACAGAGGAGGTGCAGGTACGTATATGTAGTATGAAGGAACAGGTAGGAACCTGTTCACACTGGAGGTGCAGGTACGGAACCTAGCCGGAAGGAAAGGAGAATGAAGGAACAGGTTAGGACCTGTTCACACAGGAAGAGAAGTCCAAAGCTGCAGATAGGAGCGGAAGAGCAGCAAGAGATAGCATAGCAACAAAAGCTAAGCAGAGCAGAACCGCAAGGAATGCGGAGCGGAGCTGCAGCAAGAGATTACTGCTGCAGCAGCAGAAGCTAGGCAGAGCAGAGCCACAAGAAATGTGGAGAGGAGCTGCAGCAAGAGTTTTCAGCAGCAGCAAAGCAGAGCAGAACCGCAAGGAATGTGGAGAGGACCTGCAGCAAGAGATTCCTGCAGCAACAGGAGCAGAGTAGAATGGAGCAGAACCGCAGGAGTGCAGAGCAGAGGTAAAAGCCACAAAGGTACAGAGAAGGCAAAGCCGCAAGAGTGCGGAGCATAAGCAGACTGAGAACACAAGGAAAGACACAACAGGGAAGGAAGCCGCAGACAAGGAGACCGAGGTAAGACTAAGTTCAGACAAGGTAATGGAAACAAGACAAGTAACAAGAACAAAGACACAGGGACCTGGATATTCTGCCTCCTGGAGGGCGGACAACAAGATCAAGGCAAGAACACTGAGAAAAGCCTCTAGAGAGAGAGTAACACAGAGCAAGGCCTGGCAAACTCAGAAGCTAAACACAAACTGAGCTAACACATTGCACAGGCCCAGTCCTGTTATGACCTGGTGGTTAGGAGCACCCGAAGTGACCTGATGGTTAAAATAGAAAACCTGGGACAAGCTCTGAGGAAGTGGTAACTCTACTGACCGCAATCCCTAATCCTATCACACACACTAGAAATAGCCGTGGAGCGTACCTAACTCTCCCTAGACGCCTCTTCACAGCCTAAGAGCTAACTACCCCTAAAGATAGAAATAGTAGCCTACCTTGCCTCAGAGAAATTCCCCAAAGTAAAGGTAGACCCCCACAAATATTAACTGTGAGTTAAGAGGGAAGTGACAAACACAGGAATGAAACAGATTTTAGCAAAGGAGGCCGAATCTTCTCTTGAAAGACAGAGGATAGGAAAGGGAACTATGCGGTCAGTATAAAAAACTACAAAACTACGCAGAGTGTGCAAAAAGACCTCCACACCGACTCACGGTGTGGAGGTGCAGCTCTGCACCCCCAGAGCTTCCAGCTAGCAAGGAAATATCATAATAGCAGGCTGGACTGAAACATAGCATGTACTGAGAAATATATTAAAAAACCAATGAACAGCAAATGACTAGCAAGGACTTAGCTTCTGCTGGAGTAGTCAGGTCATCTGAGAATTCCAAGAGAGATCTGAACCAGTACTGAGACATTGACAGCTGGCATGGACTAACGACCTGGGCAGAGTTAAATAGGGAAGCGAGCAGAAGCAATAAACGAGGGCAGCTGAGAAAGCCACCCTCAAAGGTCAGCAGTTCCACTCAAAGCCACCAGAGGGTGTGCAAGGACAGAACTCACCAAAGTACCATTCACGACCACAGGAGGGAGCCCGAGAACGGAATTCGCAACACAGTCCACTTGGTGGAGCTGCACTAAATACTGGAGGCCTCTTGGTAATTGGTCAGGAACAGATTAGACAGGTGCACCTGATTCCTATAAGAACAAGAGAGTTCAGGCGCCTCCCCCCTATACACACAGCCACGAAGCATGCAGAGAGCAGAGGAACAGGATATGGAGCTGGCAAGAAACAGAAACCACACAATGGCCTGGAGCAGTGGGTAAGATAGTGTGAGAGATGAGAGGTCATGCCGTGATGCCAGCAGAGTTGTTACAGTAAGCCCGCAAGGGCAGGGTCCTCATCCCTTTGTACCAGTCTGTCATTGTTAGTTTTGTTTACTGTAAGTGATATTTGTATTTTGATGCAACCCCTTCTCATGTTCAGCGCCATGGAATTAATGGTGCTATATAAATAAATAATAATAATAGTCACCTACCTCGCTGTTATGAACTAACGTGTCCACTCGGGACACTAGGCTGCTGCAAACCATCCTCTGTAGTCTTGAAAGATCTATGATCCACACAGTGCAGCAGCGCTGGCAATGCACTACCAGCCAGGGAGCGTCCTCCCGTAGTGCTAGAACCCCACTACTCTCGCCGCTGTAGTTCCCGGCAGGCAGCTACGGCCGATAACGCCGCCGAGCAGTAGCATGGTGAGTGGGGGTCGGTACCCTCGAAACGCGTCAGGATGGCCCTTGTGAGTGTCCGTCATATGGACTGGTGACGTCACCTATTAGCCACGCCCCCCACTCACCACGCTACTGCTCGGCGGCGTTATCGGCCATAGCTGCCTGCCGGGAACTACAGCGGCGAGAGTAGTGGGGTTCTAGCACTACGGGAGGACGCTCCCTGGCTGGTAGTGCATTGCCAGCGCTGCTGCACTGTGTGGATCATAGATCTTTCAAGACTACAGAGGACGGTTTGCAGCAGCCTAGTGTCCCGAGTGGACACGTTAGTTCATAACAGCGAGGTAGGTGACTGAGATTCATCCGTAGTCACAGTTCCTCCTGTCAGCGCTGCACCTATATTTGGATTTGATTTTTATTACTGTTTGGCAGGGTCGCACACCACGTGCCAAAGTGCCTGCGGCTGGAGTTTCGGGCCAGAGCGTAGTGCCAGTGTGTTACTTTACAGTGTCTGAAATAATAATAATAATAATAATAATAATAATAATAATGTGAGGTGACTAACTTACACTGAAAAAAACATTGATCCAAAACACCACTGTCCATAGAACTATGAGCTCTGCCGTGAGCCCATACAGTGGTTTACTCCCACATATGGGGTATCAGCGTACTCAGGACAAATTGGACATCAACTTTTGTGGTCCAATTTCTCCTGTTACCCTTGTGAAAATAAAAATTTGGGGGCTAAAAAAATCATTTTTGTGGGAAAAAAATTATTTTTTATTTTCACGGCTCTGCGTTATAAACTTTAGTGAAACACTTGATGGTTCAAAGTGCTCACCACACATCTAGATAAGTTCCTTGGGGGGGTCTAGTTTCCAAAATGGTGTCACTTGTGTGGGGTTTCCACTGTTTAGGCACATCAGGGGCTCTCGAAACGCGACATGGCGTCTTATCTCAATTCCAGCCAATTTTGCATAGAAAAGTCAAACAGCTCTCGTTCCATTCCAAGTTCTGCCATGTACCCAAACTGTGGTTTACCTCCACATATGGAAAAAGAAAAATGTTCAGCTCACCCCGTTATGTCCAGGTTCCTTTGCTGGTCATCGGCTCACGGAGCCACCCTGGTCCTGGCGGTATGGAAATCCAATGTGCAAGAAAAGTTGTCCCCAGCGACCACAGGAGAAATGATACTTAAAACTTGACGTTTATTTATCATCATATTAAAAAGCATAGATATGCAGGTAGGGGCAATCCCAGTGCAAGGAAAGAATCCTACATGTTTCAAACTACACGGTCTTAATCATGGATATCTGTGCTTTCTAATATGATGATAAATAAACATTGTTTTAAGAATCATTTCTCCTGTGGTCGCTGGAGACAACTTTTCTTGCACATTGGATTCCCCCGCATATAGGGTATTTGCGTACTCAGGACAAATTGCACAACAACTTCTGGGGTCCAATTTCTCCTTTTACCCTTGGGAAAATAAAAAAATTGGGGCGAAAAGATCATGTTTGTGAAAAAAATATGATTTTTTTATTTTCACGGCTCTGCGTTATAAACTTTTGTGAAGCACTTGGGGGTTCAAAGTGCTCACCACACATCTAGATTAGTTCCTTAAGTGATCTGCTTTTCAAAATGGTGTCATTTGAGGGGGTTTCCACTGTTTAGGCACATCAGGGGCTCTCCAAACACAACATGGCATCCTATCTCAATTCTAGCCTATTTTGCATTGAAAAGTCAAACGGCACTCTTTCCCTTCTGAGCTCTGCCATGTGCCAAAACAGTGGTTTACCCCCATAAATGGGGCATGGGCGCACTCAGGACAAATTGACAACAAACTTTTGGGGTCCAATTTCTCCTGTTACCCTTGGGAAAATAAAACAAATTGACTCTGAAGTAAATTTCTTGTGAAAAAAGTTAAATGTTAATTTTTTTTAAACATTCCCAAAATTCCTGTGAAGCACCTGAATGGTTAATAAACTTCTTGAATGTGGTTTTGAGCACCTTGAGTGGTAAAGTTTTTAGAATGGTGTCACTTTTGGGTATTTTCTATCATATAGACCCCTCAAAGTGACTTCAAATGTGATGCGGTCCCTAAAAAAAAATAGTGTTGTGAAAATGAGATATCGCTGGTCAACTTTTAACCCTTATAACTTTCTAACAAAAAAAAATGTTGGTTCCAAAATTGTGGTGATGTAAAGTAAACATGTGGGAAATGTTACTTATTAAGTATTTTGTGTGACATATCTTTGTGATTTAAGGGCATGAAAATTCAAATTTGGAAAATTGCTAAATTTTCAAAATTTTTGTGAAATTTCTCTTTTTTTCACAAATTAACGCAAGTCATATCAAAGAATATTTATTACTATCATGAAGCACAATATGTCACGAGAAAATTTTGTCAGAATCACCAGGATCTGTTGAAGCGTTCCAGAGTTATAACCTCAGACAGGAACAGTGGTCAGAATTGTAAAAATTGGCCCGGTCATTAGCATGCAAACCACCCTTGGGGGTAAAGGGGTTAAGACTTGTAGGGAGGCATCAGACTATATGTTACTTATCTGTAGCATCTGTAATATACGAAGCTCCAACACATTTCCCCTCTGTCTTTAGGCTGCTCAGGAGGCTCATGGTGTAACCAGTGTCCATATGACATCTGTGATGTGTTGTGGCCTGATTATAGGTGCCTGATGAAGGAAATTGTTCCGAAACGTACTTCGGGGTGCACACGGGTACAGGACCTGTTAACCCCTAAAGGTGCATTGCTTTAATTCATGCCGTTTATATTTTGCAATCACATTGTTCACTCATTCTATTATGCACCTTGGAAGCTGAACTCTTTTTGTATTTGGCTCTCCATGTTCCATGATGTTACTTAATTGCACATTCACTTGGTAATGTTTTTATCATGGATTCATTATGCAGTTATTATGCACCTTGTGAGGTTTCCTAAATATTTTTTAATATTTTTGCAATTTTTAATACTTTGTATTGACACTTTTTATAGTCACTTACACTTCTTTATATTTTTTTTGTGCTTGGGCTACTCTATGTACCATATTACAATTTAGGGGTTACTAACCTAATCTGGTCCTGTATACATGGACATTGATTTTATTTTTATGTATTTTTTATGTAATTTTTGCTTGTCACCTATTTATTAATAATAAGATATATTTTCACCTGTTTTCCTGTCTGGGTTTTGCTGCTTAATTCAATGGTTCTGGATTGGTTGGTACAGTCATTTATTAAGTGGTCTCCACTTTTCTTTTCACTGAGCACCATATTGGCCCATATACTACTGTAGATGTATATATGAGATATATACATATTTGCATGTATATACAGTACATATGCATAATCCAATCTAATATTATCCATTATTTATACTTTCTGGTGCTTGCGTTGTTGTTCTTTTAACCTGATTGTAGGTCTGCAGTGATAATGGCCCTTTTAACCCTAGAACGCATACCCATAGAAATCTACACATTCACGCACCTGGGGCCTTTTAGGCCTGTTTACAATTATCATGGAATAACTCAAATAAAAATACTTTTCAAATTTTATTTTACAATTGCAAGGTAAGGATGCATTCCAACTAGCGCTGGGGTCCGCCAGGAGGGGATCCGTAATGGATCTGACCTCCTGGTGACCCCAGCTAAGGCTGGCGGAATCCCGCCATTCCGGCAGCCTTAGCTGGAGTTACCAGGAGGTCAGATCCATTGTGGATCCCCTTCTGGCGAACCCCAGCGCTACTGGGAACACAGCCTAAGATGTGGATATTTCAAAACATAATTATGTGCATAAAACAACAAAAAAATAAGTAAACGGGCACGCCAAATATAGGCATTCTATATGCAATTTTTTATGAAAACATTTTTCGGTTGTAGCAAACTTGGTGCAGGAATATTTATTTGTAACTTTACATATTCCCCCGACAATTCTCGCATATTATTTTTTCGGCTGAATGTTCCTTGCTTACATTTTGTCCGCAAGTAGAACAGAAACGCTCCGATTTTCTTTCCTTCTTTGCTGGACAAATATAGCAGCGCTTTCTTTTTTTTTCTCTTTGCTCTGGATGTTCCAGAAAGCGTATTCCACATCGGATCATTGCCTCCGTAATTTGCCTTCACATGTAAACAAAAGTATCACATGTAAACCTAGTACAGGCCTAAAAGGCCCCAGGTGCGTGAATATGGGGTAGTCCCAAAAAAAGGTTGTTATACTGAAATGTCTGTAACATAAAAATATATGAATAACTGGAAATTACTAACAACTATATACCTGAGGATTACCTAGATTTTCAAAATTCTAACTAAAGTACTTTTACAGAAAATAGAAAACAAGTAATCTGGCAGGCCTGCGAGGCCCCAGGTATGCGTTCTAGGGTTAAATATTCTACTCCGTCACATGTACAGTAACGTGTGCTGCGCAGTCCACACATGCTCAATCATGGTACTGTGAATAAAAACCAGATTACTAATCTGAGTCCACACATTGTGAAGAGATGGCTTTGTTACACAAAAGATTTTCATTTGTACCAACTACACCTTTCAATCTTTTTTCCTGGGTTAAGGAGATTAATTTGTTCTGTCAAAAGTTAAAATGGAAAAAATTCTTCATGAAGAATGATAGGGAACAGTGCCGGAAATTAGGGATCACAGAGGAGTTCCTGGAAGGAGACAACACTCTTGTAGAAACTCTATTGTTTAGTGGGATTACCCAGTAGCCAATGGTGACATGGCTGGATAGGAAGATCTGTGGAACACATTTAAGAGTGATGATTGTTCCTTCTTCAATTGGATACTACCCTGTAAGACATTCACAAGTGAGTTTTCTGGAAAAAGTTTCTACATGAAAGATTTTGCCAATTGTAAGTGCTCAGAAGTGGTTTATTTGGCCACATATTCATGTCCCCTTAACTATATTGGAAAAACTAGGTGAGAACTGAGGAAACGCATTAGTGAACACTTGAGGATGTTAGACATTAGAAGGATAGCCCAACTGCCCATCACATATGGGAATACCATCAGGGAAACACAGGGAACCAATCATTTTGTGTCCTTGAAGTCACTAGAGAAAGTGGGAGATTGGGATAAACTTATCCTACAAAAAGAGACCCGGCAGATCTTTAGAATAGAGTCCATGTCCCCCAAAGGATTGAATAAAAATCTAACTTATAGCAGCTTTATATGAGTTTACTAGTGGCACACACCCCAAGCACCAGAAAAAAACACGTTAAATTGCACTTATCGTTAAAATGCTGGGCCAGGCCCTGTCCCATTGATCCATGCTTCTTCATTAAAAAAATTCTACTGTGGCTTAATTGGTGTAGCCCTGCACTTACTTTAAGTCAACTACCTGTGTTACTATCCTTAAATGCTTCTAATGATGGTAGTCTACGAAGCTGTTATTTTTGCCCTCTAAGTGTGGCTGAGCAGAAAAGCAGTTTGAGCTGTTGCATGAGATATCAGGGCTCACAGCATGGCAGAGTTACACCGGTTCCTCACCCACCATTTAATTTTAACTTAAATTCAAAGCAGTAAATTCTGGCCCAGACCCTATCTCATGCATGACCTACGCCTAACTGCTACGCCAATATAAAATTTAAACTATGGGTCAATTGATGCTACTTTTCCTGGTGTCTGCCCCTAATTTTCGGAAATGTTTGGATTCCAAGCTGGGCCTCCTTCATGTATGTTGCCTGAATTTGCAGGGTTCTTAGATCACCAGGCCTACACCTGTCAATCATCCACCTGTTGCTAATCAAAGTTTAAGCTAGAAATGCTGGTCCAAGCCCTGTCCTAGACCATGCTGCACAATTATGCTATTTGTACTTTGGATCAATTGATGCCACTTTACCTGGTGTCTGCCCCTAATTTGAGCTGTTTTGGCAGCTTTTTGCCCCCCCCCTCCAAAAAAAAAAAAAAAAAAAATGTTGTCTTTGCATTTCGTTTTGCCTCCCATTAAAGTCAGTGGGTTTCGGATAAGTTTGGCGAACATAAGGAAGTTCACCGATCTAAGCCGAACCAAACCTTAAAAGGTTCACTCATCTCTATTCCTGACCAACATGAACTTTATTCTTTTTATTTTCTGTTTGCATGTAAAATTGACCAGAACATGTAAGCAAAGTGAAAAGAGACCCAACAACAGTACCTTGATACGCTATTTAAGGGATAAGATTTGAATATTTAATGTGCTTTTCCCATCATAGAAAGTAAAACTCTTTAAAAGACAAGAGGATGCTCCCTCCAATTGGAGAAAAAAAGGTTCACTTTTCATAGCAACCATCCTTTTTTACTATAAGAGCTATTAATTTGTGGAATAGCCTACTTCAGGAGCTGGTTGTCATGAGTGTGTCATGCCAAGCTTGGGTAGAAGATCATTGCGTGTTGTGAATCGCAGATCTTCAATTTAGCCTGTGTATTTGGATCCCATATTAAATAAATTTGGCCTCCTTTGTTGCTGAAGAGATTAATGACCCTTTCTATGCTTGTCAGAAACATGGAGCTCCATTTCAGCTACATCTGATCTGGTTGTTAACTCTTCCTATAAAATCTGGCCAGACCCTCTCTGTCCTGCCTGTGAAAGCTCTGCTTCCTTGCTCTTAGGAGACACTGTGCTGAATAGGAGTTTGTTGCTGCTGTTGGAGATTCGCCTACCTGTGCTGTGTGCTAAAGCTATGTACCGTATATACTCCAGTATAGTAGGTATACGAAAATCACTGCACTCATCCAGTTCAGAGAAAACAAAGTTCTTTGCTGAAGTGAAAAATTTATTTAGAATACGGTGATGCAGATGAAACGGAAAGTGATTATGGCAGTTTTAACGTTTCGACCACACAGTGGCCTTGATCACAATACAGTGCCTTATAGGTTATTCGTTTCAAGCATAATTTGTTGCATCATTCGTGTACAAACGAAGAGGGAGATAGACAAGTTTCGAGCCCCAATTTAGGGAAGCAAAATCTGTAAAACAAACCAACAGCGCCTGGAAAGGTAAATACACGCCCAAAAACATCAATTGCGCACACGATTGGTTTAATCCTGCTAGCCCATGTAGAGTTATGCTGCTACGGAAAATATGAGCTGACAGCAAGGAGTATGTCACCACCACACAGGATGGATAAGATAGCTTGCTCCCATGTGCTGCGCGGTGGGGAGAGCGGGATTACCGGTGACCAGCGTTGGTGGTCCAGTGGGAGGTGCCGACACGGTCCGTGTCCTGGCAAGTGGAGGCGGCAGTCACAAGCTATCTTATCCATCCTGTGTGATGGTGACATACTCCTTGCTGTCAGCTCATATTTTCCGTAGCAGCATAACTCTACATGGGCTAGCAGGATTAAACCAATCGTGTGCGCAATTGATGTTTTTGGGCGTGTATTCACCTTTCCAGGCGCTGTTGGTTTGTTTTACAGATTTTGCTTCCCTAAATTGGGGCTCGAAACTTGTCTATCTCCCTCTTCGTTTGTACACGAATGATGCAACAAATTATGCTTGAAAAGAATAACCTATAAGGCACTGTATTGTGATCAAGGCCACTGTGTGGTCGAAACGTTAAAACTGCCATAATCACTTTCCGTTTCATCTGCATCACCGTATTCTAAATACATTTTTCACTTCAGCAAAGAACTTTGTTTTCTCTGAACTGGATGAGTGCAGTGATTTTCGTATACCTAGTGTTTATGGGACCATTGGTTCCTTTCACATGCACCTCCGAACTCTATAATTAGTCGAGTGCTAGCTCTTCGTTTACTCTATACTCCAGTATAAGCCGACCCGAGTATAAGCCGACCCCTCTAATTTTGCCACAAAAAACTGGGAAAACTTAATGACTCGAGTATAAGCCTAGGGTGGGAAATGCAGCAGCTACCGGTAAATGTCAAAAGTAAAAATAGATACCAATAAAAGTAAAATTAATTGAGACATCAGTAGGTTAAGTGTTTTTGAATATCCATATTGTATCAGGAGCCTCATATAATGCTCCATACAGTTCATGATGGGCCTCATAAGATGCTCCATATTAAAATATGCCCCATATAATCTGCATGAAGGTTAATAATGACCCCATAAGATGCTCCATAGACACATTTGCCCAATATAATGCTGCACAAATGTTGATTATGGCCCCATAAGATGCTCTATAAAGACATTTGCCCCATATAGTGCTGCACAAACATTGATTATGGCCCTATAAAGACACTTGCCCCATATAGTGCTGCACAAACGTTATGGCCCCATAAGATGCTCTATACAGACACTTGCCCCATTATAGTGCTGCACAAACGTTATGGCCCCATAAGATGCTCTATACAGACACTTGCCCTATTATAGTGCTGCACAAACATTATGGCCCCATAAGATGCTCTATACAGACACTTGCCCCATTATAGTGCTGCACAAACGTTATGGCCCCATAAGATGCTCCATACAGACACTTGCCCCATTATAGTGCTGCACAAACATTATGGCCCCATAAGATGCTCCATACAGACACTTGCCCTATTTGCTGTTGCTGCGATAAAAAAGAAAAAATCACATACTCACCTCTCCGTCGCTCAGGCCCCTGGCACTTTCAATATTCACCTGAATTCGTTCTGGCGCCGCTCCATCTTCAGCATCTTCTGCACTGACGTTCAGGCAGGGGGCTTGCACTAACCACGTCACTGCGCCCTCTGACCTGAGTGTCACTGCAGAAGACGCTGAAGACGGAGCGGCGCCCGGAATGGGGAGTAGGTGAATATCGCGCAGCGCTGCGCTCCCCCTTCCCACTATACTCACCTGCTCCTGGCGCGGTGCAGTCCCTGCTTCCCCAGCGCTGTTGCTTCTTCCTGTACTGAGCGGTCACCGTTACCGCTCATTACAGTAATGAATATGCGGCTCCACCCCTATGGGACCGCTCAGTACAGGAAGAAGCTGCCGGCGCCGGGAAAAAGACGTGCAGGGACCGAGCTAGGAGCAGGTGAGTATAATTAGACAGCCCCCGCTCCCCCTCCCCTGCCGACCCCTGGGTATGACTCGAGTATAAGCCGAGAGGGGGACTTTCAGCCCCAAAAAATGGGCTGAAAATCTCGGCTTATACTCGAGTATATACGGTAGTTAAAGTTTGGAGTTGTGGTGTTCTGTAGTTTGCTGTTGTATGTGTGTGTTTATCTCCTGTTCCCTTTTCTCATTTAGTTTATTCCTCCCTGTCTCTATCCTCCTCCTTATTGTTGGTTAGTGCTTTTGTATGATAGAGGTTTTCTGTTATCCCTGTTTTGTCTTTGCGTCTGGTTTACCTTTCACTTCTGTCCCATGCCTCATGGGTCGGGGAGGGGACAAATTAGGGTTTTAAGAGGAACATAGTAAGGGTGAAGACTCAGGTCTCTCTCCCTTTAAGAGTACCCCCTAGACAGGAATAGTTATTGTCCCAGCTGAAGGGAGGTCCCTCTTCCTTACAAAAGAAGACCAACATAGCGTGACACTGGTTATACGTGGGGAATCATTGATTAAAAAAAAAACTTAGATTTGTTTTAGATGAAAATAACATAAATACTATTGCACATTTATAAAATTATTGTTCTGAACATTAATCCAGTCAATCAACATGCTATTTGTATCTTCACCCCTTCCCTTTAGTCTTTCTTATTCCTCTGTTGAACTTTTGGACATCTTTCTCCAGCTTCCATTTCAGTGAAAAACTGACAACACTAGCATGCAACTAGATTGCCCTCAATGTGCTATCCAAATTTTTCAATGACCTATAGACCTAAAGTGTAAGCAATCCTTGTGTGTTCCACACGGGGAGCACATATATCTTTCTGGGATATTCTCTCACAATACCCCTGTAGGCTGGTTTAGGTGTATTTTTTGGCCACAACATGACTTTCAAGCTGACCTTTAATACTACAGAGAATATCCTTTTCCACTAGGTCTTATCTCGGCGTTATGGTTAGCCCTATCCAATTGTTGCTGATCCGAGAAGGCGGTGTCAATACTTGGATTTATCCACTACTGACAAAAAGGGCCACAAAAGGTCAATTCAATAGACTGTATGATGAGCTACACATGCATTCTCAAAGGTTTTATGACTACTGTCTTCATCTGACCATCTTTTGGAGTTGCTGAGCCTGGGAATAACCTACCAGAATACCAACATGCGGCAAAGTATTTCTGCTGAGGAGCGACTTCTGATACTTAGGTAATTGTACTTACAAAGTAAATTATATGTTTTGTAAAATTTATTTGACCTTCAGGTCTTTCACATTTTCACTGACTATTTGTGTTTTATCTAAAATACATTAGTACATTGTTTTCACTATTAACCCCTTCACCCCGAAGCCTGTTTTCACCTTCTTGACCAGGCCAATACTCTTTTTAGGTATATTTTATTTATTTTTGTTTAACCCCTTAGTGACGGAGCCAATTTGCAGCTTAATGACCAGGCTAATTTTTACAATTCTGACCACTGTCGCTTTATGAGGTCATAACTCTGGAACGCTTCAATGGATCCCACTGATTCTGAGAAAGTTTTCTCATGACATATTGTACTTTATGATAGTAGTAACATTTCTTTGATATGACTTGTGTTTCTTTGTGAAAAAAAATTAAATTTGGCAAAAATGTTGTAAATTTCAAACTTTTAATTATTATGCCCTTAAATCAGAGAGCGATATCGCACAAAATAGTTAATAAGTAACTATCACAATCCATTTTTGGATTTGTGGCAGCTCTGGTTCCACTTATTTTAAAATGTTTTCCTTTTGGACCATGGGGGGTTAATGTCAGTTTTTCCCCCGCTGGCAATCTGATGTTACAAGTGCTGCTGGGTCAGCTGATGCAGGTGGTGACCACTCCCACCATCCTTTAAAAGGTCACCTGATGCATCAGCTGACTTTTGGTGATACAGTTCCTTTCTGGAGACCAGCCTAGCAGGAGCAGCTCTCTGGTGTCAGCCACGTCTGGTGATTGGAGTCCAGTTGCTGTTGTTATCTGTGGTGTGGAGCTTAGCAGCGGTGTTCATAACCATGGTGTTCAAGTGTGGTGTTTTTTCACCTTGTCCCTCTGGTGTTTTTCACTTACCCTGTGTGTATTATCTGCAGAGGTGAGGCTAGTGCTCCTTGCCGGCCAGTGCACTAGCCAGGGCAGTAATAGGTGACTAATAGGGATGAGGTATCTATGATGGCGGAGGGGAAGGACCCACATAGGGCGATAGGTGAGTGCAGGGACAGGCTCAGGTTTGAGCTCAGGTGGTGAAGATCCCCCATTCTCTATGGGTAGGGCCTTCTTCTCACCTTTTCCAACCTGTTGTTTGTGAGTTGTGCTGTCTGTTGACAGACCACCCGGTGGGTCGGGTCACACCATGACAGTAACATTTCCCACATGTCTACTTTACATCAACACAATTTTGGTAACTTTTTTTTTTTAAGTTATAAGGGTTAAAAGTTGACCAGTGATTTCTCATTTTTACAACAAAATTTGCAAAATAATTCTGGCAGGGCTAGGAATGGATGGAGCACCATTTTACTTTTTGAATGCAAAATTTTCTGGCATAATTAGCAGACACCATGTCATGTTTGCAGAGCCCCTGATGTGCCTAAACAGTAGAAACACCAAACAAGTGACACCAATTTGGAAACTAATCCCCTTAGGGAACTTATCAGGATGTGTATTGAGCACCTTGAACCCCCTGGTGCTTCACAGAAGTTTATAACGTTGAGCCGTGGAAATAAAAAAAATCACATTTTTCCCAAATAAATCTTTTTTAGCTCCATATTTTGCATTTTCATAAGGGTAACAGGAGAAATTTCTCCATACAATTTGTTGTGCAATTTCTCCTGAGCACGCTGATACTTTGTGAGACAGAATGAACAAAAACCAGCAATTCAGGATTAGCTTTTTTTATATACTGTTCCGTGTGTAGTAAAATTGGTGAGATAGCTTTATTCTTTGGGTCAGTATGATTACAGCGATACCTCATTTATATTTTTTTTTTAGGTTTTGGTGCTTTAACACAATAAAAACAATTTTATAGAAAAAATTATTATTTTTGCATTGCTTTATTCTGAGAGATATAACTTTTTTGTTTTTCTGCTGATGTAGCTGTATTGACAGCTTGTTTTTTACCCACTACACTTGCCTTCGCCCACTCATGTGCTCTGAAACAATGGACTGTTGTTGAGTCACAGCTGGGGTTGTTTTGGAAGTAGAGAGTTGGTGTTGTGGTGGGATTTGGGAGGAACCATCGTAGGCCTCACCTTCATCTGCCACGTGCAGACTCAAACACTTCCCAAAAAATTATTTGGTCGCGTACAGGCATCTAAAATTATATGGAAGGCGTTCCTGGCATGTAGCTGCACTGGCTTGACTATATCATATAGATACCTTGCAAGACTTTACGTAAATGCCTCCTCCCCATCATCATTCACCATACGCGCCAGATTTTCTAATACCCCACTATTTACCTCATGCCTGGTGGTGATGATGGGGAGCTCCCTCCTGCATCTAACTCTTCATTGAATGAGTGCTGTAACAGGGGAGTTTTCATGAGGAAGGGTAGGGCTGCTGCTGTGGCGTGCTTCAACTTCCTCTGAGGCTGGTGCTGGTTCGGTTGCTGTTGATGTTGCTGGAAGTGGTGATGGTGCAGATTTGCTGCAGAATCAGATGATTGCCCTGCTGCTGGCCAGACTCCTCTCCAGCATCAGCCACTGGATCCAACAAGGTGTCATTTGATTCCGAGGCCATCTCATTGTCCTCTAAAGGGACTCTGTCACCTGAATTTGGAGGGAACAATTTTCAGCCATAGAGGCGGGGTTTTCAGGTGTTTGATTCACCCTTTCCTTACCCACTGGCAGGCATGCTGGCTGCAATATTGGATTGAAGTTCATTCTCTGTCCTCCATAGTACATGCTTGCACAAGGCAATCTTGCCTTGCGCAGGTGTGTACTATGGAGGACAGAGAATGAACTTCAATCCAATATTGCAGCCAGCATGCCTGCCAGCGGGTAAGGAAAGGGTGAATCAAACACCTGAAAACCCCGCCTCTATGGCTGAAAATTGTTCCCTCCAAATTCAGGTGACAGAGTCCCTTTAAGTTGGAATCAGTTCTGTAAATTACAGAAAATATGTCATGTTGATAATTTCAAAAGTTAACGTTTCTAATAATAAAGAACAATGCTTATACAAGCCATAACTTAGTCGTAGGTCCATAATGGAGAACAGGAAATTCAGCCAGTGTATATACACTGCTCAAGAAAATAAAGGGAACGCTTAAACAACAGAATATAACTACAAGTAAATTAAACTTCTGTGAAATCAAACTGTCCACTTAGGAAGCAACACTGTTTGACAATCAATTTCACATGCTGTTGTGCAAATGGAATAGACAACTGTCATGTCGGACGCTGTTCACACCAGGGCGTTCAACAGACAGCGGTAATTCCGCTTTTGTCCACTATGTGCTCAGTGGCGTCGGCTAGTTTTTATCTAGCTGATCCAGGGTTAATTTAGCTGGTGCTCGGATGGGAAGCTGGGCCATGCCCACTGCCTTTAAATAGTTCTTCTGAACATTGGGCGTCGCCGATTATAGCTTCTGTCTAGTGCGTGGTTATCTCGGTCTGGAGTGGTGAGCTAGGAGTTGGAGTATCGTTGCTGGTGGTGTATTTCCCTTTGTCTTATTTACTCCTTCCTATATTTGTATTTATTTTGCCCTGCGCATTTATAGTGTATTCCTGAGTGACTGCGGCGTGGTGTATATTTTCCGTTATCCTTGTCTGTGCTAACTGTGGGTATTGGTGTATTATCTTTTCACTGGGTGGTGGGCGATGGTTTCAGCTTAGGGTTGAAACAGGAGACAGGGTGAGGGTCGAGGCCTAGACATGCACACCATCAGTGTAAACTCTAGGTAGAGGGTCAGTCAGGATTTCCCTAGTCTGAGGGAAATTGCAGGGGCCCGGGTTATTAGCTCTTGCCCACCTAGTCTTCCTGTGACATTATAATCGGCCTTTAAAAACAAACAAACAAAAAGGGGGTTTCCTTTTTTTTTTTGTTTTGTCATGGATCCCATGACTTCCATAACCCGCCAGTTGGAGGCACTGTCCTTACAGGGGGAGTTGAGGGGGGCAGTGCAGCAACAAGGACTAGCAGTATCTAATGTGCAAGCTGGAGCGACAGGTAGAGTTGCTGAGCCTAAGTTTCCTTTGCCTGAAAAATTTGCTGGGGAACGCAGTAAATTTGTTTCTTTTCGTGAAGCTTGCAAACTATATTTCCGTATGCGCCCGATCTCCTCGGGTAATGAGGCTCAGCGTGTGGGCCTGGTGTTGTCATTGTTAAGCGGGGATCCCCAAGCATGGGCGTTTTCTTTGCCATCTGATTCTGCTGCATTTGACTTTGTGGAGAGTTTTTTTTCCTCTCTTGGAAACATTTACGATGAGCCTGACAGAATGGCTCTAGCAGAATCTAAGTTACGCACTATTCGCCAGGGGGAGCGAGTTGCAGAGGATTACTGTTCTGAATTTCGTCGCTGGGCGATCGATACACAGTGGAATGATCCAGCGCTGCGGAGTCAGTTTATTCATGGGGTTTCTGGAAGGGTTAAAAAAGCCCTTCTGATGTACGAGACTCCTGCTTCTCTAGATTCCGCTATGAGTCTGGTTGTCTGCATTGATCGCCGTTTGCGTCAGGGGGAGCATGAGACACCGCCTATGGGAGAGGGTTTAGGTTCACGTGAGGTTGCTGCAGGTGAGCCCACGGAGCCTATGCAAATCGCAGGGGTGTCACATGTGAAGCGTCGAGCCCCTGAGCTCAGGAAGCAGGGAGCCTGTTTTTACTGCGGTAAAATTGGTCATTTTATTAACATCTGTCCTCTGCTGTCTAAGAAAAACGCAACGGCGGAAAGCTTCTAAGCTCAGAGGGTGTGGAGGAGGCCAATCTGAGCTTATGTATATCCTCCATGGTGGTTTCTCAATGCATGCTTCCGGCTAAGGTTATTATCACTGGCAGTGAGCTGCCAATTACTGTTTTTGTGGATAGTGGTTCTGCCACAAATCTCATTGATGAGGAGTTTGCGCACACAGCAGGTTTTAGGATTGAAAAACTGCCTCATCCTATCCGCGTGGTCACCATCAATGCTGCTCCTCTCTCACAGGGGGAGATTACTGAGTTTGTGGCTGAGGTGAAACTCCACATTGGGGTTCTACATTCCGAGCAGGTTACATGTAAGGTGCTCAGGAATCTTCCTGTTCAGGTGGTTTTGGGTTTTCCATGGTTGTCTATGCACAACTCGGTAATTGACGGAAAACTCAGGACATAATTCAGTGGAGCAAGTTCTGCCAGGAGAATTGCCTGGCCACATGTGTGTCTGCTGTGACTTCAAGCGTTCCGGAGTCACTTCTGGATTTTGTGGATGTGTTCTCTGAGAAGGGTTGTTTAGAGTTGCCACCACATCGGCCCTATGACTGTACTATCAGGTTTAAACCAGGGGCCAAATTGCCTAGACAAGGATGTTTAACATCTCTGGTCCGGAGAGACAAGCGTTAAAAGATTACATTGCTGAAAGTTTGAGCAAAGGGCACATCAGGCCTTCATCCTCGCCTGTGGCAGCAGGGTTCTTCTTCGTGAAGAAGAAAGATGGTGGACTACGGCCGTGTCTGGATTTCAGGGAGTTAAACCAGATTACGGTTCGTGATCCATACCCTATGCCACTGATACCAGATTTGTTCAACCAGGTGGCAGGTGCTAAGTGGTTTACATAGCTTGACCTCAGGGGGGCGTACAACCTCATAAGAGTCCGTCAAGGTGATGAGTGGAAGACGGCTTTTAATACCCCTGAGGGTCATTTTGAAAATTTGGTGATGCCATTTGGGTTGACTAATGCACCTGGAGTATTCCAACATTTCATTAATGATGTGTTTTCGCATGTTTTGGGGAAATTTGTTATCGTGTACCTAGATGACATTCTCATATATTCTTGCGACCGTGATACTCATTTAGATCATGTCAGGCAGGTGTTACAGATTCTCAGAGAGAATAAGCTGTATGCTAAACTTGAGAAATGTGTATTTTCTGTTCAGGAGTTGCCGTTCTTGGGTTATATTGTGTCTGCTTCTGGTTTTAAAATGGACGCCGCTAAGGTGCAAGCGGTGCTGCATTGGAAACGTCCTGATAACCTGAAAGCACTTCAGCGGTTCCTTGGGTTTTCTAACTATTATAGGAAATTTATCAAGGATTTTTCCATCATTGCTAAACCGCTAACTGACATGACTAAAAAGGGTACCAATTTTTCCGTTTGGCCTGAGGCTGCTGTGCGTGCATTTGAATTTCTTAAGAACAGTTTTGTTTCAGCCCCCATTCTGGTGCAGCCAGACGTATCAAAATCTTTTGTTGTGGAAGTCGATTGTTATGATCTGGTGGCCTAGGAGCAGCATGGACGAGCTCTGGAGTAGGTGGCCTCTATACTGACCGCAGACCCTGAACTTAACACCGCAACTATAAGTAGCCGTGGGATGTTCCTGTCACTCCCTCGACACCTCGTCACAGCCGGAGGACTAATTACCCCTAAAGAAAGAAACAGGAAAACTATCTTGCCTCAGAGAAAATCCCCAAAGGAAAGACAGCCCCCCACAAATATTGACTGTGAGAGGAGAGGGAAATTACAAACGCAGACTGAAAACAGAATTTAGCAAAGGAGGCCACGCTACCTAGAAAGAAAAGACAGGACAGAGTACTATGTGGTCAGTATTAAAATACTACAAAAATCCACCACAGAGAATACAAAAATCTCCACACCTAACTAAAGGCATGGAGGGTAACTCTGCGACTCCAGAGCTTCCAGCTTGGCTGAATAAATCCTTACACAGACAAAGCTGGACAAGAAAAAACATAGCAATTCACTGAACTATAAAGTCCACCGCATGTGGACTGCAAAAACAAAGCCAGGACTTATCTTTGATGATTTGGACAATCCAGCAGGAGAAACCAAGCAGAGATGTGAATCCTCCAGCAAAACAATGGACAACTGGCACTCACTAAAGGGTGAAGCCAGACTAAATAGCTCCGTCCAAAGTGGAAGCACCTGATGACTGCTGTGAAGGACAAACAGCAGCACTACCACTTATAACCACCGGAGGGAGCCCAAGAGCAGAACCCACAACAGAATTCACAACAGTCGATGTGTCTGAGGTTGGTGTGGGGGCGGTACTATCACAAGGCTCATCTTTGAGTGATTTGCGTCCTTGCGCCTATTTTTCCAAGAAACTGTCGTCCGCCGAACGTAACTACGATATCGGCAACAGGGAGTTGTTGGCAATCAAGTTGGCCTTTGAGGAATGGCGACACTTCTTGGAGGGGTCGGTTCATCAGGTTACTGTTATTACCGATCATAAGAATCTGCTGTATTTGGAGTCAGCCAAGCGACTGTCCCCCAGGCAGGCTCGCTGGGCATTGCTTTTCACGAGGTTCAATTTTGTTGTCACTTACAGATCGGGGTTTAAAAACTAGCCGACGCCACTGAGCACATAGTGGACAAAAGCGGAATTACCGCTGTCTGTCGAACGCCCTGGTGTGAACAGCGTCCGACATGACAACAACAGAGTGGTTCTGCAGGTGGGGACCACAGACCACATCTCATTACCAATGCTTTCTGGCTGATATTTTGGTCACTTTTGAATGTTGGTTGTGCTTTCACACTTGTGGTAGCATGAGACGAACTCTACAACCCACACAAGTGGCTCAGGTAGTGCAACTCATGCAATCAATGTGAGCTGTGGCAAGAAGGTTTGCTGTGTCTGTCAGCGTAGTGTCGAGAGGCTGGAGGCTCTACCAGGAGACAGGCCAGTACACCAGAAGACATGGAGGGGGCCGTAGGAGGGCAACAACCCAGCAGCAGGACCGCTACCTCAGCACAGGAGGATCACTGCCAGGGCCCTGCAAAATGACCTCCAGAAGGCCACAAATGTGCATGTGTCCACACAAACGGTTAGAAACTGACTCCATGAGGATGAACTGAGTGCCTGACGTCCACAGATGGGGGTTGTGCTCACAGCCCAACACCGTGCAGGATGCTTGGCATTTGCCACAGAACACCAGGATTGGCAAATTCACCACAGCCGTGGAGAGTGATCTGCTGCCTGCAACATCCTTCAGCATGATCGGTTTGGCAGTGGGTCAGTAATGGTATGGGGCGGCATTTCTTTGGAGTGCCACACAGCCCTCCATGTGCTCGCTAGAGGTAGCATGGCTGCCAATAGGTACTGAGATAAGATCTTCAGGCCACTTGTGAGATCATATGCTGGTGAAGTTGGCCCTGGGTTGCTCCTAATGCAGGATAATGCCAGACCTCATGTGGCTGGAGTGTATCAGCAGTTCCTGCAAGATGAAGGCATTGAAGCTATGGACTGGCCCACCCATTCCCCAGACCTGAATCCAATTGAACACATCTGGGACATCATATCTCACACCATCCACCAACGTCACGTTGCCCCACAGACTGTCCAGGAGTTGGCGGTTGCTTTAGTCCAGGTCTGGGAGGAGATCCCTCAGGAAACCATCAGCCACCTCATCAGGAGCATGCCCAGGCATTGTAGGGAGGTCATACAGGCATGTAGAGACCACACACACTACTGAGCATCATTTCTGTCTTGAGGCATTTCCACTGAAGTTGGATCAGCCTGTAACTTCATTTTCCACTTTGATTTTGAACATCATTCCAACTCCAGACCTCCAGTGGGATATTAGTTGTGATTTCCGTTGATAATTTTTAGGTTTTATTGTTCTCAACACATTCCACTATGTAATGAATAAAGATTTACAAATGGAATATTTCTTTCAGTGATATCTAGGATGTGGGATTTTAGTGTTCCCTTTATTTTTTTGAGCAGTGTATATAGGTACGCTTTTAAGAGCAATTATAATGGAGAACAGATGAAGCGTCCTTGAATAAAAAGCAATCTTTAACATGCACAGTACATCTGAAAAGTGTGCATATGTGCCCATATCAATTTAAACCGATTATGTAGTGCTGACATACAGGTATGCAGTTACATTGTGGAAAATTACAAACTTTATATAGTTGTTGTTTGTTTAAATACAAAATAGAAAAAAATATGATTATAGGACATACTCATTGTACTTTGCTCCTCTCATGAGCTCACATCATAGCGTGGATACATCTGGTAGCATACTGTATATAGAAGCATCACTTCGGCTACTGTCATGGTATGTTGCATCCATTTTGTCCCACAGCTTTGCGGGCTCCTGCACAAGGATGATCAGCATCTCCACATTTATGTGTGGTTCTATAGTTATGATGTCCGTGGAGGCGTGTGCTTTTTTTTATAGGTTGCCAGGGTGGTTTGGGCTTACAGCTTCCTGCAATGGGCTGATGTAATTTCCTGCCCCATTGGAGAAATTTGCAAGAAAATAGAATGGCATTCAGATTGTCCGTGTGCGATCCGCTTAAAAATTAGCATCCATTGACTTGAATTGGCGATTGCGATCCGATTTTCGCATGCGATCGTTGTATGTTGTTATTTTTTTCCAGTCCAATCCGAATATGATCTGAACTAAAAAAGAAAATCACATATGAGCCCAGAATCATTCATATAATAACATTATTCCAAATGCAATCTAATTGCACTCGTCCGACTTCATCACAAGTGTGAGTGAGTCCCAAGCCAGCTGATTTAGCTCTGCAGCTGATTTAGCTTTTTCATGCCCAGTAGTGCTCCTGGTCACACCTGTACATACAGGAAACTGCAGCACCTCTTGTTTCAGGAAAATGGCCGCCGCGATCTCCATCTGCGCACGCGCGGCATCCCGCGGCCATTTTCCTGAAGCCCCGGGCAGCAGAGCGCTCAATCTGCGCACACGCGGCCACAGGAACATGGCCGCCCCCACCGATCACCAGGGGAATAGAGCAGATCTCGCTCTTTTCCCTCCCCTGTGCAGTGGATTCTGGACTTGGGCATGCACAAACCACTACACCACCAACGGAAAACTAAGCAAGATCTGGGGGAAGACACCACGCCCATCTGACCAGACTAGCCTGATTGACAGGCGAAAACGGCTACTTTGGTAAAGTATTTCTGCAGCATAGGTGGGGAATCGGGGTCCACAAAATACACTATTGTAATGCACAGCTCAGGCCCTATTTAACAGTATTTTTATCTCATATGGAAAAAACAGGGTGACAGGTTCCCTTTAATTCCTGTAGCTCTATATTCAAAAATGAATGTCAGAACAAATTCTACTGATTTTAACGATTTTGGAGTTTTTAGATTTGAAAAGGCACAACTACATATTTATGCATCATTTCAATGAATCATATTTAATCAATAAAATCCTTTTAATTTGATGTGTGTGGATATTTATTGAAAAAATAAATTTCTGGAAAATCAAAAATCCTGGTCTGTATTTTTATACAATGAAGCCCATGGGCCATTGGATGTCACATGTATTCTGCTTCTGAATTGCTACAATTAAATTGACAAAGCCGATAACAACAGATAACAAAGTGCATTTTTTCACAAGGGGCATAGAGAGCAATGGAAAGCTTATCACAACCAATGCAGTATTATAGCTGTTAGGGTTTGGCGGAACGCACCAAATATATATTTATTGAGTAATAGGTGCGTTCACAACCCGGGGTCCACCGTGCAGGAGTAAAACCCTCTGCTAGTAACTGATGGTACTATATGGTGGCAGGGCCGTATTTAGAGTTTCTGCTGCCCTAGGCACTTTTAGTGCTGCCTCCCCCTTTGGTGAGTATGACACTATCAGCAGTGACATTGGCAAGAATCGCTGATGTGAAATTAGCCTTTTGCAGCAGATCGGGCAGTTTTTCTGCATCTGCCGCGTAACGGATCACTTACAGCAACAATGCGTTCGGCCTCATTCATTCCCTATGGGATTTGCGGCACTTGCCGTGATCTGGCAAATGCGGTACCATACCCCCCAACTTTTGATGAAGGGAAGGAGGTACAAAATTTGCGGCACACATAGTGCACCGCCGCAAATTTTAGGCCACGCCTCTGACCACACCCATTCCACAACTAGTCATACCCATATCCACGTCCCAACCACAGCCATTTAGCACTGCTGATCACGCTGTTTCATATACAATAATTATAAACAAAAATAAATGGCCACACAGTGCTCCATACTGTATAATGGCCACACATGATGCTCCATACTGTATAATGGCCACACACAGTTCTCCATACTGTATAATGATCCCACATGATGCTCAATACTGTATAATGGCCACACATGATGCTCCATACTGTATAACAGCCACACATGATGCTCAATACTGTTTAATGGCCACACACAGTTCTCCATACTGTATAATGATCCAAAATGACGCTCAATACTGTATAACCCCTTAATCCCATATGACGTACTATCCCGTCAAGGTGACCTGAGACTTAATTCCTAGTGACGGGATAGTACGTCATAGCTGATCGGCCGCGCTCACGGGGGGAGCGCGGCCGATCACGGCCTGGTGTTAGCTGCCTATCGCAGCTGACATCCGGCACTATGTGCCAGGAGCGGTCACGGACCGCCCCCGGCACATTAACCCCTGGCACACCGCGATCAAACATGATCGCGGTGTACCGGCGGTACAGGGAAGCATCGCGCAGGGAGGAGGCTCCCTGCCTGCTTCCCTGAGACAATCCGTACAAGGCGATGTACTCACCTTGTACCGAGCGTCTTCTCCCTGCAGGCCCCGGATCCAAAATGGCCGCAGGGCTGCATCCGGGTCCTGCAGGGAGTACTTCCGGGTCGGAGCAGGCTGCAGAGCAGCCCGCTCCGATGAAAGTATGATCGCCGATCTGATAGAGTGCTATGCAAACTATCAGATCGGCGATCTGTGATGTCCCCCCCTGGGACAAAGTAAAAAAAAAAAATTTCACATGTGTAAAAAAAAATAAAAAAAAAATCCTAAATAAAGAAGAAAAAAAAAATAATATTCCCATAAATACATTTCTTTATCTAAAAAAAAAAACAATAAAAGTACACATATTTAGTATCGCCGCGTCCGTAACGACCCAACCTATAAAACTGTCCCACTAGTTAACCCCTTCAGTGAACACCGTATGAAAAAAAAAAAACGAGCCAAAAAAACGCTTTATTATCATACTGCCAAACAAAAAGTGGAATAACACGCGATCAAAAAGACGGATATTAATAACCATGGTACTGCTGAAAACGTCATCTTGTCCCGCAAAAAACGAGCCACCATACAGCATCATAAGCAAAAAGATAAAAAAGTTATAGTCCTCAGAATAAAGCGATGCCAAAATAATTATTTTTTCGATAAAATAGCTTTTATCGTATAAAAGCGCCAAAACATAAAAAAATGATATGAGATATCACTGTAATCGTACTGACCCGATGAATAAAACTGCTTTATCAATTTTACCAAACGTGGAACGGTATAAACGCCTCCCCCAAAAGAAATTCACGAACAGCTGGTTTTTGGTCATTCTGCCTCACAAAAATCGGAATAAAAAGTGATCAAAAACTGTCACATGTCCGAAAATGTTACCAATAAAAACCTCAACTCGTCCCGCAAAAAACAAGACCTCACATGACTCTGTGGACCAAAATACGGAAAAATTATAGGTCTCAAAATGTGGAGACGCCAAAAACTTTTTTGCTATAAAAAGCGTCTTTTAGTGTGTGACAGCTGCCAATCATAAAAATCCGATATAAAAAACGCTATAAAAGTAAATCAAACCCCCCTTCATCACCCCCTTAGTTAGGGAAAAATAATAAAATTAAAAAAATGTATTTATTTCCACTTTCCCATTAGGGCTAGGGTTAGGGCTAGGGTTAGGGTTAGGGCTAGGGTTAGGGTTATGGCTAGAGTTAGGGTTGGGGCTAGGGTTGGAGCTAAAGTTAGGGTTGGGGCTAAAGTTAGGGTTAGGGTTGGGGCTAAAGTTAGGGTTAGGGTTTGGATTACATTTACGATTGGGATTAGGGTTGGGATTAGAATTAGGGGTATGTCAGGGTTAGGGGTGTGGTTAGGGTTTCAGATGGGATTAGGGTTAGGGGTGTGTTTGGATTAGAGTTTCAGGTAGAATTGGGGAGTTTCCACTGTTCAGGCACATCAGGGGCTCTCCAAACGCAACATGGCGTCCCATCTCAATTCCAGTCAATTTTGCATTGAAGTCAAATGGCGCTCCTTCCATTCCGAGCTCTGCCATGCACCCAAACAATGGTTTACACCCACATATGGGGTATCAGCGTACTCAGGACAAATTGCACAACAATTTTTGGGGTCCAATATCTTCTCTTACCCTTGGGAAAATAAAAAATTGGGGGCAAAAAGATCATTTTTGTGAAAAAATATGATTTTTTATTTTTACGGCTCTGCATTATCAACTTGTGTGAAGCACTTGGTGGGTCAAAGTGCTCACCACACATCTAGATAAGTTCCTTAAGGGGTCTACTTTCCAAAATGCTGTCACTTGTGGGGGGTTTCAATGTTTAGGCACATCAGGGGCTCTCCAAACGCAACATGGCGTCCCATATAAATTCCAGTCAATTTTGCATTGAAAAGTCAAATGGCGCTCCTTTCCTTCCGAGCTTTGCCATGCGCCCAAACAGTGGTTTACCCCAACATATGGGGTATCAGCGTACTCAGGACAAATTGTACAACAACTTTTGGGGTCCATTTTCTCCTGTTACTCTTGGTAAAATAAAACAAATTGGAGCTGAAATAAATTTTGTGTGAAAAAAAGTTAAATGTTCATTTTTATTTAAACATTCCAAAAATTCCTGTGAAACACCTGAAGAGTTAATAAACTTCTTGAAAGTGGTTTTGAGCACCTTGAGGGGTGCAGTTTTTAGAATGGTGTCACACTTGGGAATTTTTTATCATATAGACCCCTCAAAATGACTTCAAATGTGGTCCCTAAAAAAAAAATGGTGTTGTAAAAATGAGAAATTTCTGGTCAACTTTTAACCCTTATAACTCCCTAACAAAAAAAAAATTTTGGTTCCAAAATTGTGCTGATGTAAAGTAGACATGTGGGAAATGTTATTTATTAAGTATTTTGCGTGACATATCTCTGTGATTTAAGGGCATAAAAATTCAAAGTTGGAAAATTGTGAAATTTTCAAAATTTTCGCCAAATTTCCGTTTTTTTCACAAATAAACACAAGTTATATCGAATAAATTTTACCAATAACATGAAGTAGAATATCTCACGAGAAAACAATGTCAGAATCGCCAAAATCCGTTGAAGCGTTCCAGAGTTATAACCTCATAAAGAGACAGTGGTCAGAATTGTAAAAATTGGCCCGGTCATTAACGTGCAAACCACCCTCGGGGCTTAAGGGGATAATGGCCACACATGATGCTCCATACTGTATAATGGCCACACAGTTCTCCATACTGTATAATGATCCCACATGATGCTCAATACTGTATAATGACCACACATGATGCTCCATACTGTATAATGACCCCCCTCCTGTATGCATGGCTCATATCCCCCCTCCTGTATGCATGGCTCATATTCCCCCCCTCCTGTATGCATGGCTCATATTTCCCCTCCTGTATGCATGGCTCATATTCCCCTCCTGTATGCATGGCTCATATTCCCCCCTGTATGCATGGCTCATATTCCCCCGCCTGTATGCATGGCTCATATTCCCCCCCGTATGCATGGCTCATATTCCCCCCCGTATGCATGGCTCATATTCCCCTCCTGTATGCATGGCTCGTATTCCCCCCACCTTATGCATGGCTCATATTCCCCCCTCCTGTATGCATGGCTCATATTCCCCCCTGTATGCATGGCTCATATTCCCCCTGTATGCATGGCTCATATCCTCCCCTGTATGCATGGCTCATATTCCCCCCCTGTATGCATGTCTCATATTCCCCCCCCCCCCGTATGCAGGGCTCATATTCCCCTCCTGTATGCATGGCTCATATTCCCCCCACTGTATGCATGGCTCATATTCCCCCCTGTATGCATGGCTCATATTCCCCTGCCTGTATGCAAGGCACATATTCCCCTCTCCTGTATGCATGGCTCATATTCCCCCCTGTATGCATGGCTCATATTCCCCCCCTGTATGCATGGCTCATATTCCCCCCTGTATGCATGGCTCATATTCCCCCCCCTGTATGCATGGCTCATATTCCCCAGCCTGTATGCATGGCTCATATTCCCCCCCCTGTATGCATGGCTCATATTCCCCCTCCTGTATGCATGGCTCATATTCCCCCCACTGTATGCATGGCTCATATTCCCCCCTGTATGCATGGCTCATATTCCCCTGCCTGATGCAAAGCTCATATTCCCCTCTCCTGTATGCAAAGCTCATATTCCCCTCTCCTGTATGCATGGCTCATATTCCCCCTCCTGTATGCATGGCTCATATTCCCCCCTCTGTATGCATGGCTCATATTCCCCCCTGTATGCATGGCTCATATTCCCCCTGTATGCATGGCTCATATCCCCCCCCTATGCAGGGCTCATATTCCCCTCCTGTATGCATGGCTCATATTCCCCCCACTGTATGCATGGCTCATATTCCCCCCTGTATGCATGGCTCATATTCCCCTGCCTGTATGCAAGGCTCATATTCCCCTCTCCTGTATGCATGGCTCATATTCCCCCCTGTATGCATGGCTCATATTCCCCCCCTGTATGCATGGCTCATATTCCCCCCTGTATGCATGGCTCATATTCCCCCCCCCCCGTATGCATGGCTCATATTCCCCCCGCCTGTATGCATGGCTCATATTCCCCCCCTCTGTATGCATGGCTCATATTCCCCCCCTGTATGCATGGCTCATATTCCCCCTCCTGTATGCATGGCTTATTTTCCCCCCTGTATGCATGGCTCATATTCCCCCTCCTGTATGCATGACTCATATTCTCCCCCTGTATGCATGGCTCATCTCTCAACATACCCCCCATCTTGCATGGCGCCGCTTACCGTCCTTCTTCATCCCCGTCCCCTATCCCCCCGTCCCTTGTCCCCCCATCCCTCATACTCATCTTTCTTTCCCACACCGTGTGGCCGCGCCGACATCCCTCTGGCTCTGTCCCGACTCCCGGCGCAGCACCTTCTTCCTGCTTGAGCGGTCAGGTGATACCGCTCATTAAGGTCATGAGTATGCGCATATTCATGACCTTAATGAGCGGTACCATGTGACCGCTCACTCAGGACGAGCTGCAGACTCTGAGACCAGGCATCGCTGGAGCAGGGTGTCAGGACTCTGAACATTTTTATTACTTTTTGTGCATTACTGCCCTTTTCAAAGATGGTGTCTTTGGTCTCATGTGCACTGTGTCTTCCTGCTATAAAACTCAACCCCAGCCTTCAGTCTGTGCTAGAGTATTCTGCCTTGCATCCAGCTCCTGACTCTGGTGACTCCCTGGCTATATACCTGCTCCTGTGAACCTGTGGGGTTATCCTGCTACTCTGCTCTGAGTTCCTGCTGCGTACACCAGTTTCCAGTAATCCTCCTTCATCTGCTGCTCGTGTTTACTTCCATCTGCATTTGCTGGACATGTAAGCTGTTGCTGCTCTGCTTAAACCTGAGATTATCACCCAGGCCTTCCTGGTTGAGATAAGACATTGCTTGAACTGCCTTATAAGCATATTTATCTGTGTTTGGACTAAAACAAGGACTTATTCGTGTCAAGTATCCTCAAGAATAACTGCTTCATAGACTTTCTGCGTGATTGCATTTTCCTCTGAAGTTCCCTATAGACTGCTAAGCTGCATTTAATATTTACACCAAGTGTTGTGGACTTGAGTTTCTCTCTGCACCTGTTTGAATCACCGTGTGATAATATAGAATTTACCACTTATAAAACTGTGTCCAGTAGTTGTCTTGTTCCATGCAAAGAGTCTCCTGAGTTATCCCCTATAATTATTATAGAGGGTGAGTATGACGTCTTCAAGGAGGGTGGGTGGGAGGCGGGCGGCCGGGGGGGCTGGGGCGGCGGTCGGTCGGGAGGTGACCCACAACTTAAATAAAAAAAAACAACCTTGCTCAGGTGCCACCCCCTGCATTGTCCCACCCTAGGCATGTGCCCTCAAGTGCCTAGTGGCAAATACGGCCCTGTATGGTGGTATAAGTGAACTCTGTTACTTCACAGAGTCACTTAAGACAAGAGAACACTGTGCCCTGTTAAGCTCACAGAGGAACACAGCTACTAAATAGAGCAAACCGTAGTCATGCAGTTAGAATAGCACATGCAAAACTCCTCACCGGAGGTGCAGGTATTCTAGGGGCTTATTTCAGGCGGGCCCTGAATGCACTCACACAAAACTCCTCACCAGAGGTGCCGGCATTCTAGGGGCTTATTTCAGCCAAACCCTGAAACCACATTCACTTGACCACACTGGCGCAGAACACATAACTTTAGTTGATACTAGCGCATGGCCGTGCAGCCATGCGAACCTTTTATAGCTGCAGCAACTACAGGACCTTCCTAGAGGACCAATGGGAGCTGCTACAGTACCTGAGCCACTTCAGGACCTTCCTAGAGGGCCAATGGGAGCTGCTGTACTACCTGAGCATGTGACCCCTGACCTCCAATGAGAGGACTTACCCTGGGCATGCTCAAAAGGGGAAAAGCAGGACTTAGTCCCAGAGACATCTGCTTGCCGCTGACCAGTACTGGCTACAATGGCTGAGCCTGGAAAGGCAGCAGTAACCATCCACATCATATCAGGCTCCACTGCAGCTGGAGAAGAATGGGAGACCGCAGCGGAGATGGTTCGAGACTCCCCCTATGCAGAGGCGGTAACTCGACCCCTAACAATAGCTTCATTCAAAATCAATAAAAAAGCAGGATATAATGTGTTTGTTCATGAGTCAACACAATTATAGGATAACTAGGAGAACACACCATGAATGCCCTTTATTTACATTATATAAGGCAGATAGTAATGACAATGAAACTTTCTGTCAGAAAAAGTTATGAATCTGATGGTTGATTTGTAGAAAACATTCAAGATGGACTTGGATGTCAATCTTAAAAGGGTTGTCCGGTCTAAAATGAAAAATCTGCAGTCACTCAAAGTGACTGCAGACTTGTGAATCTTCACATTGCGCACAGTGCGCACTGTGAGGATTCTCCAGGTCCGACATCGGTAATGGTGGTCGTGTGACCTCAAGTAAGTGATTTGCATACTACCAGCCACATTCTGACTACATGGGTGCAGCCTCACTCAATGCAAGTGTACTGTACTGAGGGAGATCGTAAACAGTTTAGTCGGAATGTGGCTGGGAGTATGCATATCTTATACTTGTAGTCACATGACCGCCATTTCTGGCACAAGCACCAGAGAATCCTCAGAGTGTGCAGTGCTTAAAACGAACCTGTCACCAGTTTTTTATTAACCCATGAAATGCCGCCACATAGCAAATGATTACATTGCCTCCTCAAAAATACCATTTATTTTGGTCCGGCACTGTATTTCAATGATGCGTTTGTTCCTCCTCTCTGCTAGTAAAAACCATCCTCCAGCTGTGATTGATGTGGATGATGTGTCCTGCATCATCCACATAGCTGAACGAAGTCACGTGCCTGCCAAACGGGCTTTGGTGCATGCGCCGATGCAGCCATAGACTATAATAGTGCCGACAGAGCAAACATGCTTTTTGTCGTGCATCATTTTCAGGTATATACTGTAGATAGACACCCAGATGCAGTCTATTATATCTGAGTGTCCACCTCTAGTTGGCGTACATACCCAAAAATTATGCACCACAGAGCAAACATCCACTGTGTCAGCACCATTATATTCTATGGTCCTGTTGGCCTAGTCCTGTTGGCCCAAATCCCATTTTGTGGGGAAATTTGGATGCAAGCCCTGATGGGACCAACAAACGGGTGCCAAAACACAGTGTAAAAGCACCCTTAAAAGTCCAGTGTGAGTTAATCACATCCTGACTCCAGCCTGCTGCAAGTGTCTAAAGAGTAAGGACCTTTTGCTTCCGTGTGGTTTGTTCCTGCTTCATTTTGTTATTGATTTGGCCTGTGTTCTTGACCTTGTATATTAGCAGGGGTATACCTCTCAAATGGAAGTCCACTTGGCTGCTGTGGGGCGCTTGAATATAAATGACCCTCCTCTTCCCCCGCACTTAGCACTGCGATTTCAACAGTATCTGCTTCCTCAGGTTGCAGATATAGTTGAATACAATGTTGGAGGCAAGAGCTGTCGGCTCCCTGTTCAACCATTCAGATGCAGAAATCTCAATTTGCGCATGCAGAACTGTGTTGCGAAATACAGACCTATCTGTAAGTTCCCCTTCATCTCTAAACTTCAGGTATATTTGGTCCACTCCCATCTAATCCGCTATCTCTTAGATAACACTCTTCTTGATCCTTTACAATCTGGTTTCAGCTCCTAAAAGTACCTTCACACTGAACAACTTAACAACGATAACGATAGCGATCCGTGACGTTGCAGCGTCCTGGATAGCGATATCGTTGTGTTTGACACGCAGCAGCGATCAGGATCCTGCTGTGACATCGTTGGTTGGAGCTAGAAGGCCAGCACCTTATTTCGTCGCTGGATCACCCACTGACATCGCTGAGTCGGCGTGTGTGACGCTGATTCAGCGATGTCTTCACTGGTAACCAGGGTAAACATCGGGTTACTAAGTGCAGGGCCGCGCTTAGTAACCCGATGTTTACCCTGGTTACCATTGTAAATGTAAAAAAAACAAACACTACATACTTACATTCCGGTGTCTGTCGCATCCCCCGGCGTCCGCTTCCCTGCACTGTGTCAGCGCCGGCCGGCCGTAAAGCAGAGCACAGCGGTGACGTCACCGCTCTGCTTTACGGCCGGCGCTTACACAGTGCAGGGAAGCGGACGCCGGGGAACGCGACAGGCACCGGAATGTAAGTATGTAGTGTTTTTTTTTTTTTTACATTTACGCTGGTAACCAGGGTAAACATCGGGTTACTAAGCGCGGCCCTGCGCTTAGTAACCCGATGTTTACCCTGGTTACCCGGGGACTTCGGCATCATTGGTAGCTGGAGAGCTGTCTGTGTGACAGCTCTCCAGCGACCACACAACGATGAAACAGCGACGATGCAGCGATCGGCATCGTTGTCTATATCGCTGCAGCGTCGCTTAATGTGACGGTACCTTTAGGCTATGCTCACATGTCCAGTAGCAATCAGTTAACAACAAGTTTTGCAGACACAACTTTTTAGTCCATTTTTAAATAAATTGTCTCTGCTGGATCAGTTTTTTTTTACACTGAAGTCTATGGAAAACAGATGCGTTAATTAGCCATCCGTTTTTCTTTCATTTTTAAATGATCCGTTTTTTGCTTACTAGATCCGTTTTCCATAGACTTCATTGTTAAAAAAAATGGATATTGTAGAGATCAGTTATTTAAAAATGGACTAAACTGTGTCTGCACAACTTTTTTTCTAACTTAGTGCTGCTGGATCCATTTTAATGAATCGCTACTGGACATGAGATCAAAGGTTAACACTCTACTGAAACTGCCCTTACTAAAAGTAGAATAATATTTGGAATTGAGAGTCCTCTCTGGTTGATATATTTTAATGGCTAACTGAAAAGATGGTAACAAATTGCAAGCTTTCAACACTATGCAGGTCCCTTAATCAGGCATGGACTAATACAAATTTTGAAAAAACACATTTATGCACAATATAGCTCAGAAAAATGCCATAGATAAGACAGGTGACGTGAAGCAGAACTACCATTATCTGAGAGTGCTAAAATGTTTATGTCCATAAATATTAGAACAGTTCATAGATAAGGAGTGTGAATATTTTATTGATCTCTGATTGGGATCTGGTTCTTTGTTGTGATGCCCACACACGGTCTGAGGAGCAAATTCCTTAATTGATGTAAAAATACATAAATCCATGCGACACATTCATTCCTGCATTTTCCTGCATTGAGTATGTTAAAGGTCATCATCAGCTTATACTCCCAGACTCTTCTGTCTCTCTGAGATTTGAAGTTACCTTTTAATACAAGTAATTTCATGTCCATAATGCTAAATTACTAAAAGTAATGATCTACTAACAGCTAAATCTAATGGTCACTACTCCCTGTTGATTCTCCAGGTTCTCTCTGGAGCATTTGACACTGGGCCACCAGCATCTACTCAATAAACTCCGCTCTATCGGCCTCAAGGACCCCACTCTCTTGGTTCTCCTCCTACCTCTCTGACCACTCCTACACTGTATCTTTTGCTGGCTCCTCTTCCTCCTCTTTCTCTGTGAGGGGTTCCTCGGGGTTCAGTTCTAGGTCCTATCCTGTTCTCCAATTGGACAAACCATCAGCAGGTTTGGACTTCAGTGGCATCCCTATGCTCATGACATCCAATCACATCATCTCCTGACATCACCCCTGCATTACTACAAAATAACAGTGATTGTCTTTCTGTTGTCTTTAACATCATATGACTACAAGTATGCATTATGCATATTAAAAATAGATGTGCACAATTCACTTGTATAGAAACCACCAAAGCAATAAGCGGAGGAGGACATGACTTTGAGAGGGGTGGATCTTTAACTCCTGCAGATTTTGTATAGCGGTATAGATTTTAAGCAAGAGTGATGTTGCTTTAAGATGAAGGTGTTCAGTATGTCTGTGCCTGGTGTGTCACTGTGAGGAGTGTGGGGCTTATATTGGGGAGGTAACTCTGTCTTTCTCTGTGATTAGGGTGGAGGCTGGTCTCTCTCTGTGAGGAGGTAAATCTGTGCCTCTCCCTCTTTCTTTCAGCAGATGAACTGAAGGAAACATCACCCGCCCCCCCACCCTATATAATCACAGTCCTAAAACATTTTAATTATTACTTGAATAATGATGAAAGCTTTATTGTATCTTTTTTAAAATTTGCCATTGTATATCTTTTACCAGGTCCAATTTTATCATGACTATAAAGAGTTAATATTAGCATTAACCTTCTAAGCCCAAGGGAGGGGCAATCCTTCAGCCATGGTTCCCTAGAGGTTTCCTCCACAGGGGTTTTTTCCTCTCCTGAGCACAGTAGGATGACTCTTTGTGAGTCGGAGGTTTGCCAAGTTTAGTCCCCTTAGTGCTTTTGCAGGGATTTCTAGTTTATAAGTTTACAAAAGTGATTTATTAAAAAAAGTGTCAAATGTGTCTTGGAATTTATAACCCGTCATAGTTTTGCAGTTTAGGAGTCAGGTGGAAGTTGCAGACAAGTTGAGGTGGACTCATTTTAACTAATAGAGGAGGTAAAAAACCTCATGGTGGTGAACAGGCTCGGCTTTGGTGACCAGCCACAAGGACGTTGTAATGGTAATGTCAATCAGGGGCAGGCACAGTGGTTAAGCACAGGAGTGAGGATCATAGGGTCATTGGTGCCCTGAAAGTTTACTGGCTATGCTTGAATGGCAAGCCAGTGCATGTTGCCCCTTTATGGCTGTCTGTCCTGGTGCTGTATGTCAGACAGCTGGGGGTATCACAGTACTTGTGAATCCCAAAGTACTAGAACTTCACCTGACTCTTACTGTGGTTATTTTAATCCTGTGATTTAAATAAAGCTGTGGCCTTTTTAACAACAAAATAATGTGTTTTGTGTATTTGTTCTAGTGCCTAGGGTTACTGTAGTTATGGTTGTTTTAAGTTCGAGTGGGGGTACGTCCCATATCCATAAGTCATGAGTGAGCCTTCACACTAGTGACTGCAGACTTTTATAACAAACCTGGAAAACTACTTTAAGAACCAATATCTCCTAGAATCCTGCTTTTAATTAAAAAAAATGATAATTATAAGAAAGTATCTACTCAAAATGTTTAGTTTGACAGAAAAATTTTGGTCGTCTACCTAGTCCAAGAGAACTTATAATTATATGCAACAAATTCTGATTATTGTACAAAGTTTTCAGCTCTAATGGTTCCTAATCAAATAGTAATGTTTATGATTTTGCTTTGGTACCTCTGTGATATTAAAACAAAAACATATTAAAGACTCTGAAATAATTCATTTTGTAATTCCTGAAGTTAGTTGTCAAGCCATTCACTTATTTTAATAAGTATAATATATTTTGTTTACTATGCATTTACAAGGTATGAAAAAAACAGAGTGTGGGTAGCAGCTAGTGGAACTTGTAAAATAAAACATGTTCTGCTCCATTTTCTGTGACACTTAACTTTTTCATTTTTCTGTCGATGGAGCAGTGTGGGGGCTTGTTTTTTGCTCCGTGAGTTCGTGTTTCTATTGATACCACTTTGAAGCACATATGACATTTTGTTTGCCTTTCATTGCATTTTTTTAGGAAGTGTGGCGTTCAAAAATTGTAATTCTGGCTTTCTGAATTTTTTCCTTTTAGGCATCTTAAATTCAGTGTAAATAATTTTATATTTTGTAAGACTTTACTAAACTTGATATGAAAATACCAAAACAACTTCTTTATAATTTTGTTTGTAATTTCTATACATTTAAAGGGGGAAAAGGAGGTTGATTTGTACTTTTGCTTTAATTTTTAGTTCTTTTAAGGGACTTGAACCTGTGTTTGATTGGTCACTTACACAATATAGGACAATACAATATTACAGCACATAGTGAAATTATGGTTCTCCAATCAAGCTCAGCATTAGGGCTTGCTTTCACTTATGAATAAATGAGCTGAGTGCAATGTGATAAAAAATTGCATTGCACTCGCACCAATGATATTCAATGAGGCAGTGTTCACCTGTGAGTTTTTGCTAAGCTGTAATCAGGTTGAGGAAAAAAAATTGCAGCATGCTGTGACTGACCGTGTATATCGGATGAGACTTGCCAATGCAAGCCAATGTGTATGCTGTCCATTTTTTACTCACCTCTACTCATTGTACTCACCTTTATTGCCAACATTAAACATTAATGGCTGTATGTTGAGTTATTTAGAGGGCACACTACATTTGCACTGTTATACAAGCTGTACACTGACTACCATGGCTCTTTTTTTTAAGTAAATTGGTGAACCAGGAAAGGTGTGGGGAGTGTTTTTTTATTTAATAAACTATTTTTTTGTGTGTGTTTTTTTTAATTACTGGGTCAGTAATGGGCGTGTCTTCTATATAGAGATTTGGTCATTCCCTTGGAGGCACAGCACCCAGGTATGCGTCTGCCTGCTTCTGCTCTTCGCTTTTTTTATCTATCTAGTTTCTGAAGGTGATTCCTTGTAAGAAAATGATGTACCTCTTGAATAATACAATTGCAAATCGAACCTTTCAACTTATCATGGGTGATTTAACCAGTTGTAAGAAAACCTTAAACAATGGTTTGGCCCAGGGATCAGTGCTGGCATCTCTCCTGTTTGCTTTGTACCAAGCTGACATTCCTGACACAATATCAGGAGGTTCTAACAGAAGATCTTAGTGTAATGGGAAAGTACTTTCGACAATGGAGGCTAAAGCCCAATCCATCAAAAACGGAAGTTTGTTGCTTTCATTTACACAGAACAAGTGCTACGAATGAGCTCAAAGTACATTTTTTTTTTTATTCGTTTATTTATTAATCACAAATAAAATACAGTATTCATATTCGTCTTTGTTATTGGCTTGCATGGTTACATTTGCAAGAATCGAAAAAGACAGAGCATACATATGTTAATCATTTACATATAAAAAACATGTATGTGAAATTATGGAACTGTCAGTACGTAAAGTTCCTAAACTACAACTAAACTAAGCCTCTAGAACTACTACTACGCCGCCTCTAGAACTACTACTACGCCGCCATTTAACAGTAACATTATGCTCTCCATTGCGCAGTGTCTGCAGAACAAGAGATCAAATAAACTATATCTTTATCAATTGGTTAGGTCAAAGAGTGAGATGAGAGGTATTCCATCTATCCCAGATTTTATTAAATTTGCCCGGGCAGCCCCTATTCTGATAAAGCGTACGCTCATATGGGACAATCGAATTCACCAACTCGATCCAGGACCCAAGGGAGGGGGGTGAGTTCCCCATCCAGCGCATCGCCAACATCTTCCATGCTAGAAATAGCGTTTCTCATAGAAAAATCCCTACATAATGTTCCCAAGCCTCCTCCTCCCACACTCTGAACAGACAAACCAAGGGTTCAAGAGGAACTGGGATTGACAGCAAAGAAGTCAATAACGACGTTACCTCCCTCCAATATTGAAAAATAATGGGGCACTGCCATATCATATGTATGAAATCGGCGTCTGGCGAATGGCAACGCAAACATTCCGATGTCGGATATCGACCCATCCGAAAAAGTCTCATTGGAGTCAAATATGACTGATGAATTAAGTACAGCTGGGTCATCTTATTATTAATTGATGGGGATACTTTAAGGGGGGAGTCTAGAATTTCTTCCCATTCTTCGTTTTGCATATCAGGGACAAGTCCCTCCCACTTGCCTTTAACCGAATCTATAACGGAGTTCGTTCCCATTGATAACAGATATGTGTACAGAGATGAAATAAGACCCTGAGGTCCCTGTGATTTAAGAATACCTATCAGGGGCAAAGATGAAATGTTGCGGTTTACTCCCACATTTCTAAGATATGACTGAATGGCTGATCTGAGTTGCAGGTAACGAAAAAATTGAGATCTTGGAAAGGTATATCTAGCTTGCAGCTTTTCAAAAGACATAAAGACCCCCTGATCATATAAATCTCCCACCGAGAGAACCCCGTAGGAAACCCAAAAACCTGCAGATGGGTGATCCACCAACATCGGGAAATAACCATTATCCCATAAAGGCATTTCGGCAATAATATCCCCAAACCCAATAACTTTTTTAATTTGTTTCCAAGTTGATTGCGCCAATCGGAGCATGGGTAACAGGCGGGGAGCGTTTATTTTTTCTGATTCCAGAAGACCCAACGGACATTTAGCACTAGCAGAACAAACCAGGTGACTTTCAGAGTTAGGGAGACAGTTATGAGGCATCCATTTGCATATTGCCCTAGCCTGTCCCGCCAGATAGTATAAAAAAAAATCCGGCAATGCCGCTCCTCCCCCCTGCTTAGACCTCTGCAAAGTAGTCAATTTAAGTTTAGGCCTGCTCTTCCCCCATATGAATGAAGCAACTTGAGAGTTTAAGTTGGTGAAAAAGAATTTTGGTACAGTTACTGCGCTATGTTGAAGACAATAATTGAATTTAGGGAGCAATATCATTTTAATGAGGTTAATGCGGCCTGCTACAGATAATGGAAGCTTACTCCAAGATGTAAATTTCGATTTAGCGTAGTTCAGCAGAGGGCGAATATTGAGTTGTACGTCCGACCTACCATGTTGGGACATATATATACCCAAATACTTAAAGTCAGATACTATGGGTAACGAGGAAAGAGTATTAAGATTAGATGCTGGGGACTGAGAGAGAGGTAATAGGGCAGATTTATCCCAGTTAATATATAGGCCTGAGAACTCACTAAATTTATCTATGGTAGCAATCACCCTCGGCAACGTCTCTTCTGTTTTATCCATGAATACTATCATGTCATCAGCGTACAAACCAATGGTATCAATGCGGTCCGCTATTTTGATACCATCAATACCAGGGGAAGATCGTAGACGTATAGCTAATGCCTCTATTGTTAGAGCAAATAGGGCTGTGGAAAGGGGGCACCCTTGACGGGTTCCCCTATATAATGAAAATGGTTCATAAATGGAGGTATACCATTATATGGGCCTTAGGTTTCATGTGCAATACACTAACCCATTTCAAAAATGTATCCCCAAAACCATATTTCTGCAGGCAAGCAGACAAAAAGGGCCATTCAAGAGAGTCAAACGCCTTAGCTGCGTCCAGCGATGCCAACGCCCAGTTATTATCTGGCAGCAAAGAACTATATTGGATTATCGATTGAACCTGCCTGATATTTATAGAAGTGCTCTTACCAGGCATAAAGCCAGTTTGATCTGGATGTATAATATCTAGTATAATGGAGTTCAACCTAGTGGCCAATACTTTAGTAAAAATCTTATAGTCTACGTTTACTAACGATATGGGATGATAGGACCTGCATTCCAAGGGATCTTTCCCCTCCTTTCTGAGTACAATAATATGTGCCTCATAAAAATTATCAGGCAGACATCCTCCTCCCCCTATCTCTTTGAATACTTTCAATAAAAATGGAGCCAGTGTTTCCCGGTATTTCCTATATAGTTCAACTGGAAAGCCATCTGGCCCAGGGGCCTTCCCAGAGGCCATATCTGTTAGAGCTTGCTCCACTTCTTCTAAGGTGAATTCAGCTTCCATAAAGGCCTGTTGTGTGGAGTTCAGTGTAGGGAATGTTATATCTGATAAATATCCTAAACAATCTGAAACACTGAAGCCACTCTTAGATTCATATAACCCTTTATAATAATTATAAAAACACTGAAGTATTTCCTCAGTGGTGGAGTTCAATGAGCCATCTGGTGAACGAATTTGTATTATCATATTGGACGTATTATGTTGACGTACCAAGAAAGCCAAAAATTTCCCTGCCTGATTCCCCATCTCAAAGTACGACTGCCGCGTAAAAAACAGCTTGCGTTTAGATCTAGTGTCTAGGTGCTGGGTGTATAATCTTTGCAGAGTTAACCACTCAACCCTATTATTATTAGTTTGGCTAGCTGTATATGCGGCCTCAGCATCCTTCAAACGTTGCTCAAGCTCATCGTCTTCCCACAATGTTACCCTTTTAACATAAGAGATCGTAGAGGACAAGCAGCCCCTTAGATATGCCTTAAGGGCGTCCAAAAATAAGTTGACATTTTTAGGTTCTGGGTGAGACCGAACATAACAATTCAATTGGTCAACTGTCCTGTCATCTGAGTCTATTAGTTTAAGCCAAAAGGGATTCAGCTTCCATATTCTACCATTATTTAGTTTCCCAAACGTAAGCGTAAGTATAATCGGACTGTGGTCTGAGATTCCTTTATTACCGTGCTCTATACTATCTACCCACTGCACCAAGCCGCTGGATCCAAAAATATAGTCTATACGGGACAGGGAGCTTTTAGTAGAGGAGAGGCAGGTATATCCCTTTTCCCCAGGGTGACGTATCCTCCACAGATCCATCCAGACACTATTTTCTATGAACAATGCCAGCTGGGTCGGGGCCAAAGAAGGAGACGAAGATAGAGGTTCCTGTTATGGTTCTCAATGGCAAGAGAACATAGCCCAGCAAACATACGAACTAGCTCTTGGAAGGATGGAAACTAAACTGACCATGAACTAAACCTGCCGCACAACTAACAGTAGCCGGGTAGCGTAGCCTGCGTTTTATCCCTAGACGCCCAGCGCCGGCCGGAGGACTAACTAATCCTGGCAGAGGAAAATATAGTCCTGGCTCACCTCTAGAGAAATTTCCCCGAAAGGCAGACAGAGGCCCCCACAAATATTGGCGGTGATTTTAGATGAAATGACAAACGTAGTATGAAAATAGGTTTAGCAAAATTGAGGTCCGCTTACTAGATAGCAGGAAGACAGAAAGGGCACTTTCATGGTCAGCTGAAAACCCTATCAAAATACCATCCTGAAATTACTTTAAGACTCTAGTATTAACTCATAACATCAGAGTGGCAATTTCAGATCACAAGAGCTTTCCAGACACAGAAACGAAACTACAGCTGTGAACTGGAACAAAATGCAAAAACAAACAAGGACTAAGTCCAACTTAGCTGGGAGTTGTCTAGCAGCAGGAACATGCACAGAAAGGCTTCTGATTACAATGTTGACCGGCATGGAAGTGACAGAGGAGCAAGGCTAAATAGCGACTCCCACATCCTGATGGAAACAGGTGAACAGAGAGGATGATGCACACCAGTTCAATTCCACCAGTGGCCACCGGGGGAGCCCAAAATCCAATTTCACAACAGTACCCCCCCCTCAAGGAGGGGGCACCGAACCCTCACCAGAACCACCAGGGCGATCAGGATGAGCCCTATGAAAGGCACGGACCAAATCGGAGGCATGAACATCAGAGGCAGTCACCCAAGAATTATCCTCCTGACCGTATCCCTTCCATTTGACCAGATACTGGAGTTTCCGTCTGGAAACACGGGAGTCCAAGATTTTTTCCACAACGTACTCCAGCTCGCCCTCAACCAACACCGGAGCAGGAGGCTCAACGGAAGGCACAACCGGTACCTCATACCTGCGCAATAATGACCGATGAAAAACATTATGAATAGAAAAAGATGCAGGGAGGTCCAAACGGAAGGACACAGGGTTAAGAATCTCCAATATCTTGTACGGGCCGATGAACCGAGGCTTAAACTTGGGAGAAGAAACCCTCATAGGGACAAAACGAGAAGACAACCACACCAAGTCCCCAACACAAAGCCGAGGACCAACCCGACGCCGGCGGTTGGCAAAAAGCTGAGTCTTCCCCTGGGACAACTTCAAATTGTCCACTACCTGCCCCCAAATCTGATGCAACCTCTCCACCACAGCATCCACTCCAGGACAATCCGAAGATTCCACCTGACCAGAAGAAAATCGAGGATGAAACCCCGAATTACAGAAAAAGGGAGACACCAAGGTGGCAGAACTGGCCCGATTATTGAGGGCAAACTCCGCTAAAGGCAAAAAAGCAACCCAATCATCCTGATCTGCAGACACAAAACACCTCAAATATGTCTCCAAGGTCTGATTCGTCCGCTCGGTCTGGCCATTAGTCTGAGGATGGAAAGCAGACGAGAAAGACAAATCTATGCCCATCCTAGCACAGAATGCTCGCCAAAATCTAGACACGAATTGGGTACCTCTGTCAGAAACGATATTCTCCGGAATACCATGCAAACGGACCACATTTTGAAAAAACAGAGGAACCAACTCGGAAGAAGAAGGCAACTTAGGCAGGGGAACCAAATGGACCATCTTAGAGAAACGATCACACACCACCCAGATGACAGACATCTTCTGAGAAACAGGAAGATCCGAAATAAAATCCATCGAGATGTGCGTCCAGGGCCTCTTCGGGATAGGCAAGGGCAACAACAATCCACTAGCCCGAGAACAACAAGGCTTGGCCCGAGCACAAACGTCACAAGACTGCACGAAGCCTCGCACATCTCGAGACAGGGAAGGCCACCAGAAGGACCTTGCCACCAAATCCCTGGTACCAAAGATTCCAGGATGACCTGCCAACGCAGAAGAATGAACCTCAGAAATGACTTTACTGGTCCAATCATCAGGAACAAACAGTCTACCAGGTGGGCAACGATCAGGTCTATCCGCCTGAAACTCCTGCAAGGCCCGCCGCAGGTCCGGAGAAACGGCAGACAATATCACTCCATCCTTAAGGATACCTGTAGGTTCAGAATTACCAGGGGAGTCAGGCTCAAAACTCCTAGAAAGGGCATCCGCCTTAACATTCTTAGAACCCGGCAGGTAGGACACCACAAAATTAAACCGAGAGAAAAACAACGACCAGCGCGCCTGTCTAGGATTCAGGCGTCTGGCGGACTCAAGATAAATTAGATTTTTGTGGTCAGTCAATACCACCACCTGATGTCTAGCCCCCTCAAGCCAATGACGCCACTCCTCAAAAGCCCACTTCATGGCCAAAAGCTCCCGATTCCCAACATCATAATTCCGCTCGGCGGGCGAAAATTTACGCGAGAAAAAAGCACAAGGTCTCATCACGGAGCAATCGGAACTTCTCTGCGACAAAACCGCCCCAGCTCCGATTTCAGAAGCGTCGACCTCAACCTGAAAAGGAAGAGCAACATCAGGCTGACGCAACACAGGGGCGGAAGAAAAGCGGCGCTTAAGCTCCCGAAAGGCCTCCACAGCAGCAGGGGACCAATCAGCAACATCAGCACCCTTCTTAGTCAAATCAGTCAATGGTTTAACAACATCAGAAAAACCAGCAATAAATCGACGATAAAAGTTAGCAAAGCCCAAAAATTTCTGAAGACTCTTAAGAGAAGAGGGTTGCGTCCAATCACAAATAGCCTGAACCTTGACAGGATCCATCTCGATGGAAGAGGGGGAAAAAATATATCCCAAAAAGGAAATCTTTTGAACCCCAAAAACGCACTTAGAACCCTTCACACACAAGGAATTAGACCGCAAAACCTGAAAAACCCTCCTGACCTGCTGGACATGAGAGTCCCAGTCATCCGAAAAAATCAAAATATCATCCAGATACACAATCATAAATTTATCCAAATAATCATGGAAAATGTCATGCATAAAGGACTGAAAGACTGAAGGGGCATTTGAAAGACCAAAAGGCATCACCAAATACTCAAAGTGGCCCTCGGGCGTATTAAATGCGGTTTTCCACTCATCCCCCTGCTTAATTCACATCAAATTATACGCCCCACGAAGATCTATCTTAGAGAACCACTTGGCCCCCTTTATGCGAGCAAACAAATCAGTCAGCAGTGGCAACGGATATTGATATTTGACCGTGATTTTATTCAAAAGCCGATAATCAATGCACGGCCTCAAAGAGCCATCTTTCTTAGCCACAAAGAAAAAAACGGCTCCTAAGGGAGATGACGAAGGACGAATATGTCCCTTTTCCAAGGACTCCTTTATATATTCTCGCATAGCAGCATGTTCAGGCACAGACAGATTAAATAAACGACCCTTAGGGTATTTACTACCCGGAATCAAATCTATGGCACAATCGCACTCCCGGTGCGGAGGTAATGAACCAAGCTTAGGTTCTTCAAAAACGTCACGATATTCAGTCAAGAATTCAGGAATCTCAGAGGGAATAGATGATGAAATGGAAACCACAGGTACGTCCCCATGCGTCCCCTTACATCCCCAGCTTAACACAGACATAGCTTTCCAGTCAAGGACTGGGTTATGAGATTGCAGCCATGGCAATCCAAGCACCAACACATCATGTAGGTTATACAGCACAAGAAAGCGAATAATCTCCTGGTGATCCGGATTAATCCGCATAGTTACTTGTGTCCAGTATTGTGGTTTATTGCTAGCCAATGGGGTAGAGTCAATCCCCTTCAGGGGTATAGGAGTTTCAAGAGGCTCCAAATCATACCCACAGCGTTTGGCAAAGGACCAATCCATAAGACTCAAAGCGGCGCCAGAGTCGACATAGGCATCCGCGGTAATAGATGATAAAGAACAAATCAGGGTCACAGATAGAATAAACTTAGACTGTAAAGTGCCAATTGAAACAGACTTATCAAGCTTCTTAGTACGCTTAGAGCATGCTGATATAACATGAGTTGAATCACCGCAATAGAAGCACAACCCATTTTTTCGTCTAAAATTCTGCCGTTCACTTCTGGACAGAATTCTATCACATTGCATATTCTCTGGCGTCTTCTCAGTAGACACCGCCAAATGGTGCACAGGTTTGCGCTCCCGCAGACGCCTATCGATCTGGATAGCCATTGTCATGGACTCATTCAGACCCGCAGGCACAGGGAACCCCACCATAACATCCTTAATGGCATCAGAGAGACCCTCTCTGAAATTCGCCGCCAGGGCGCACTCATTCCACTGAGTAAGCACAGCCCATTTACGGAATTTCTGGCAGTATATTTCAGCTTCGTCTTGCCCCTGAGATAGGGACATCAAGGCCTTTTCCGCCTGAAGTTCTAACTGAGGTTCCTCATAAAGCAACCCCAAGGCCAGAAAAAACGCATCCACATTGAGCAACGCAGGATCCCCTGGAGCCAATGCAAAAGCCCAATCCTGAGGGTCGCCCCGGAGCAAAGAAATCACAATCCTGACCTGCTGAGCAGGATCTCCAGCAGAGCGAGATTTCAGGGACAAAAACAACTTGCAATTATTTTTGAAATTTTGAAAGCAAGATCTATTCCCCGAGAAAAATTCAGGCAAAGGAATTCTAGGTTCAGATATAGGAACATGAACAACAAAATCTTGTAAGTTTTGAACTTTCGTGGTGAGATTATTCAAACCTGCAGCTAAACTCTGAATATCCATTTTAAACAGGTGAACACAGAGCCATTCCAGGATTAGAAGGAGAGAGAGAGAGAGAAAGGCTGCAATATAGGCAGACTTGCAAGAGATTAAATTACAAGCACACTCAGAACTGAGGAAAAAAAAAAAAAAATCTTCAGCAGACTTCTCTTTTCTCTCCTTTCTCTGTCAATTAATTTAACCCTTTTAGGCCGGTCAAACTGTTATGGTTCTCAATGGCAAGAGAACATAGCCCAGCAAACATACGAACTAGCTCTTGGAAGGATGGAAACTAAACTGACCATGAACTAAACCTGCCGCACAACTAACAGTAGCCGGGTAGCGTAGCCTGCGTTTTATCCCTAGACGCCCAGCGCCGGCCGGAGGACTAACTAATCCTGGCAGAGGAAAATGTAGTCCTGGCTCACCTCTAGAGAAATTTCCCCGAAAGGCAGACAGAGGCCCCCACAAATATTGGCGGTGATTTTAGATGAAATGACAAACGTAGTATGAAAATAGGTTTAGCAAAATTGAGGTCCGCTTACTAGATAGCAGGAAGACAGAAAGGGCACTTTCATGGTCAGCTGAAAACCCTATCAAAATACCATCCTGAAATTACTTTAAGACTCTAGTATTAACTCATAACATCAGAGTGGCAATTTCAGATCACAAGAGCTTTCCAGACACAGAAACGAAACTACAGCTGTGAACTGGAACAAAATGCAAAAACAAACAAGGACTAAGTCCAACTTAGCTGGGAGTTGTCTAGCAGCAGGAACATGCACAGAAAGGCTTCTGATTACAATGTTGACCGGCATGGAAGTGACAGAGGAGCAAGGCTAAATAGCGACTCCCACATCCTGATGGAAACAGGTGAACAGAGAGGATGATGCACACCAGTTCAATTCCACCAGTGGCCACCGGGGGAGCCCAAAATCCAATTTCACAACAGGTTCCCCAGATGACCCATCTCCCAGTCTCAACCTATCAAGACCACTGTCCATGACTAGGTTAAAATCACCCATACAGATAACATGTGTGTCCGGGTAATTCAAAGCAAAACTCATTGCCATCTTAAGTACTGAAACCTTAGCCGGAGGGGGGTTATAAATGCACAATATGACATATTCACGGGAATTAATTAATGCATGAACAAAAACAAAACGGCCCTCCATGTCCCGCCGAGTTGTCCAGGCTTCCCATCAAACATCTTTGTGTATTAGCAATGATACCGCTCTCGAGTAGCTAGTATGAAACGCGTGAGCATGCCACTGTACCCAGGGTTTCTGTACATTTCTGGCCGTATCTCTAGTCAGATGAGTCTCTACCAGGGCCACAATATGAGGATGATATCGTCTGATCTGGGAGAACACCTTAATTTTCTTCCGGGGTGATTTAATACCCCGTATGTTCCAGGTCATACATATCAACTCAGACCCCATATTCACTCACTAAAACATGGTGTACATTGATGGTTAAGAAAAGTCTACAGATTCTGCATAGATAATGATAATAATTTCGGAGGCGGCTTTTACCCAAATACCCGCTAAGGCTAGTTAAACTTAACAAGAAAAAAAAACCCAACAAGAACTGAACAATCCAGGAGCATAGTTTAGCGCTCCCATCATCAAATAAACCTGGGGATACCCCCGCTGACTCCAGCATCCGGTATTGTTGGTGTATTGAGCGCTCGCAGAGAGCGCTCCATTTCCGGAATTTGAGAGATATTAGTTGGTCGGAAACTTATCGGGGTTCCGTTGCATTAGACTTCCCACGGGATCGCAGCCAGTCCGCTGCCTCTGATTGGTCAGTGAAGAATAAGGAGGAACCATTGCAGACGACCCGGAGACGTGCTGGGTAGGTCATGGAGTAGATAATATTCTTATCTCTGAGTTGCTTCTGAACGTCCATGAATCTTGCCCGCTGTTTCTGAGGGTCAACGGAGAAGTCTGGGAAAATCGAGATTGTAGCGTTGTTGAGCTTGATGGGACTCTTTTGTCGTGCCAGTCGTAGGATAGCATCTCTGTCTTTACAATTAAGGATGCGTGCCAGGAAAGGTCTGGGTGGGGCTCCAGGAGGGAGAGATCTTGTAGGGACTCTATGGGCTCTTTCCACCGAGAACATTGGAGAAAATGTGTCTCCCAAAGAGGATCTGAGCCAATCCTCCAGGAATTTTTCAGGCTGCTGGCCTTCTGAGCGTTCCGGCAGACCAATGATGCGAATATTATTTTGGCGCAGTCTATTCTCCAAATCGTCAGCCTTTTGTTTCCAGGCGTTTATAGAACCAGCAACTTTCGCCAATTTTGCCTCCATGGGTTTAATAGTGTCTTCCACCTGCGACACCCTTGTCTCCACTTCCGTTATACGTCCCTTCATAGTCTGCATGTCTTGCCTCAGGCGCCCCACCTCAGTGTGTACGTCCTCTATTTTTTCAGAAAGGGACGTTCTGGTTAAAGATATAGCTTGCATTAATTGTTCAGATGCTTGCTTAAGAGTCATATCATCTTGCTCGCTCTCGTCGATACTATCAGAAAGACGGTTTTTCCCCCTCTGAGCTTGTGAGGAATTATTTCTAAGAGATCTTGCACCATCTGGGGTGTCACTCCTAGTGAATTCTTTTAGCCTGTCAGCTGCAGCCGTATTCTTTGGACGGTGCATGACTAGTAATTATGTGGCACAGCAAGGTAATTTAAGTCAGGTCTGTAAAAGTGTCATACGGCCACACCAAGGCTGTTGTGTATGATGTATAGCACGGTTGGGCACCTCTATAATCAGGGGGTGCACTTATATATAATCAGGAGGTGCAGGCTGGAAATATGGTGGTGATCCCTGTTACAGGGAAACTTCTCAGCAGCAGCGGCAGCAGAGAGGGGGCCCAATAAATCTCCAGTCAGAAGTGCAGCCGGCTGAGTTATAGTTAATAGGTGAGCGTGGAGCTCAATCTTTCAGAGCACTCACCACGTTTCCCTGTAATATGTGCAGAGTAAACGCTCACCTCCCAGCCGCACTGCAGTGATAATGAGCCGCGTCGCGTCTCCTACTGCAGGAGCACGCGCTTCATTAATGGCCGCCGCCCACGCAGCCGCCACCGCCGATGCAGGTCCCTTCTCCTCTCCGTCGGGCCCAGGTCCCGCAGCTCTCACCCACAGGCGCCAGGTACCTTCCAAGGACCAGGGGGGTTTCTAGCCACAGTTACAGAGAGCACCGTGCTGCCTGCCAATGGAGCGTCCTCCTGGAAAATGGCCGCCGCCACACGTGGAGCTCACCGCTCCACTATGTTTCCCTCCTCTCCGGCTCCCTCCAGTCACCGCTGTGGTCCTCTCCAGGGGCCAGTAGCTTCCAGGTCTCCAGGAGCCCCAGCAGCAGCAAATTGTGTACTTAGAAGGGGGTCTTATATGCAGGATAATTGCAGGATTCTAGGAGCTCTCCTAGTATGCGTCCTTCCTCTCTCACTCCATAGCCACGCCCCACCCTCAAAGTACATTTTGAAGGTCAACTTGACAAACACAACTTCAATCCCAAGTGTTTAGGCGTAATCCTTGATAGAAGCCTAACCTTGAAATCTCACTTGGATATGACAGCACAGAAACTGAAAGCATGCAGTAATATTATTCAGAAACTCTGCGGATCCTGCTGGTGTTCCTCAACACCTGTCTTGAGAACGTCAACCCTTGCCTTAGTGTACTCTGCTGCAGAATATTGTGCTCCAGTATGGCTGAATAGTTGTCATGTGAATGCATTCGACAATCAGCTGAACAAGTCTGTGCACGTAATATCTGGTGCTATCAGACCTACGCCTGTCCACTGGTTACCTGTCTTGAGCCATATCGAAGACAAAAGCTCCTACTTAAAGAATACACCAAAGTAGTGAAAAATGAAAATTTACCAATGCATCAAAATATCCAAGATGTTCAAATACAGCGACTGAAATCAAGACATCCACCCATCTGAGCCTCAAACGTTTCCTCACTTACAAAATCCACCAACAGGCTTTAATCTACCAAGAAAAATCTGGGTCACTTTGAATTGTATCAGAACAAACTTTGGTGTCTGCGCAGATCTTATGCATAAGTGGAGAAAATCTGACTCTCCTGCATGTGATTGTGGAGCTGACCGTCAAACAATTCAGCACATTGTCGAGGAATGTCCCTTCAAATCTTAAACTGGTGACAAGAATGATTTCTATACTGGAAATTACAATGTTATTGCATGCATAGAAAACCTCGATATCCGACTTTGATTTCTGTTCCTTTGTTCTTTTCAATCACTGTTTATTGTTTATTCCAAATATCTATCTATTATATCTTTCTATTTTATCTATTATTTATTGTGACAGGGTAACTGGTACAGTGTATGAAGGGAGATATATGGCGCTGCGCATATTCGTGTCAGTGATGTAAAACCAGAATAGTTTTCCTCCTGCATGCTATATGTTGAGAGGGTTAAGTTATGTTATGGACTGGTTTTAGTGGACCTCCATAGAGTGGTGGGAGGGGGTCCATCGTACTTCCACCTGCCGAGTCCTGACAGGACCTGTGTGATGGCAAGGTCATGTGATCATCACATGGGGTGTTAAATACCTGAGCATGAGCATTAGTGGGTGTGGTGTACTGGAGAGAGGTGGATCTCCCACGTGGCTCCCACAGGAGCTAAGGATACTGTGCACGTTACCTGCAGTGAAGCCTGCAGGGCATGAACTCTGATGGACTTTATCTTTGTTTTGTTTTACCTTTATGCCAGAAAGGCTCTGTTTATTTTGCTGAATCCTGCTAAGTTTTATGCTGTCTATAATAAACTATCAGGTGAACTACTACCAGAACTGTTCCTGTGTCTACCTTGTGAAGCAGCTGAGTGAGTCAACCCCTCACACTATAATATATCTAATATCTTTCTATCATCTGCCTATCTGTATCTATGTTTAAGATTACTTTTGTAAACTAGCTTTAAGTTTCATAGGTAGTGTTGAGCATTCCGATACCGCAAGAATCGGGTATCGGCCGATATTTGCTGTATCGGAATTCCGATACCGAGATCCGATACTTTTGTGGTATCGGGTATCGGTATCGAAACAACATTAATGTGTAAAAGAAAGAATTAAAATAAAAAATATTGCTATACTCACCTCTCCGACGCAGCCTGCACCTTACCGAGGGAAGCGGCAGCGTTCTTTGTTTAAAATTCGCGCTTTTCTTTCCTTACGTGAAGTCCCGGCTTTGTGATTGGTTGCGTCGCAGTCACATGGGCGACGCAACCAATCACAGCAAGTCGTGACGTAATTTCAGGTCCTTAAGGATTTTAAAATTACGTCCCGGCTTTGTGATTGGTTGCGTCGCAGTCACATGGGCGACGCAACCAATCACAAGCCGTGACGTCACGGGAGGCTGGACACGCGCGCATTTTAAAATGCGCGCTTGTCCAGCCTCCCGTGACGTCCCGGCTTGTGATTGGTTGCGTCGCGATCAACCAATCACAAGCCGGGAGGCTGGACACGCGCGCATTTTAAAATGCGCGCTTGTCCAGCCTCCCGGCTTGTGATTGGTTGACCGCGAAGCAACCAATCACAAGCCGGGACGTCACGGGAGGTTGGACAAGCGCGCATTTTAAAATGCGCGCGTGTCCAGCCTCCCGGCTTGTGATTGGTTGACCGCGAAGCAACCAATCACAAGCCGGGACGTCACGGGAGGTTGGACAAGCGCGCATTTTAAAATGCGCGCGTGTCCAGCCTCCCGGCTTGTGATTGGTTGACCGCGACGCAACCAATCACAAAGCCGGGACGTAATTTTAAAATCCTGAAGGACCTGAAATTACGTCACGGCTTGCTGTGATTGGTTGCGTCGCCCATGTGACTGCGACGCAACCAATCACAACGCCGGAACGTAATTTTAAAATCCTGAAGGACCTGAAATTACGTCACGGCTTGCTGTGATTGGTTGCGTCCCGGCCACATGGGCGGCACGCGACCAATCACAAGCCGGGACTTCACGTAAAGGAAAGAAAAGCGCAAATTTTAAACAAAGAACGCTGCCGCTTCCCTCGGTAAGGTGCAGGCTGCGTCGGAGAGGTGAGTATAGCAATATTTTTTATATTAATTCTTTCTTTTACACATTAATATGGTTCCCAGGGCCTGAAGGAGAGTTTCCTCTCCTTCAGACCCTGGGAACCATCAGGGATACCGTCCGATACATGAGTCCCATTGACTTGTATTGGTATCGGGTATCGGTATCGGATTGGATCCGATACTTTGCCGGTATCGGCCGATACTTTCCGATACCGATACTTTCAAGTATCGGACGGTATCGCTCAACACTATTCATAGGGCATTATAGTATGGACAAGATGTTGTTAAAAACACTTTGGATACGGATTGCATACGCATGTCATACGGATCATAGGCAAGAAAAAATTGCACACTTGCATGACATAGGCAGTGACACTTCCAAGGTACTTGTCCTACTCTTCTGGATCAACATCGGAGGGATTTTTTTTTCTAAGGCTTAGCTTTGAAGGGAGACCCAAGTGGCAGTTATGGGATCCATCAGTAGGCTGCCATGTTAACTCATCGATTACACGGGATCACGTCACTGGGGGCCTATAGGAGCCACGCACTGGCAATGACATAATTTAAATGACTGTCAGAAATTGACAGAAGCATTTAAGTGGCTAAAATACAATGATCATGGCCATGGTGAGACTGGCCCACCGGGGAACTGGTGGGCCCAGGCACTGACACCTGCTGGCATACAGGGTCGGCAGCTGCCTAGGGCCCCCGCTGCTCCAGAGGCCCACAGCCAGTGGCGTGTCACTAATAGTGGCACACTACGCAGCTGCTTTGGGGCACGTGAGTCAGGGGGGCCCGCTCTGTGCCAGCAGAGCAGCAGCGGGGGACAGGAGGCAGAAGCCGGTTAATGCTGCAGCAAAAGCCTGTCCCCTCTACTAAAAATAATTAACATTCACTCTTCCCCATGCCCCCATGGGCGTGGAGAGGAGTGAGTATTAATTTCACTTTAATAGCGGGCAGTGTTAGCCGCAGGCTGTAGCTAACACTGCCCAGTATCAGGGCCTGCAGACCAGGGCCCCCGCTCCCCCAGCTCACATGACCGCTATGGGGCCCAGTAAGTCAGGTTGGCCCGGCGCCAGCGCTGCCCCCCAATGTGTGCCGCATTCAACTGTATCAGCATCATAGATGATACAGTTGACAACAATAATGGAGGAGAGTGTGTCTGATAGGTGCCAGTATTCTTCCGCTGCACAGGGTGGATCCCAAGCTTTGTTTCCTTCTGCAGTCTCCCATTCAGCCTCGGCTGCTGATCAGGAAAGACGTCGGTCTCTGCGCATTGCTCAGACCGTGAGGTTAAGTGCCGCCCGGCCATCTGCTGGATTAGAGGCTGCGGCCAGCACTGTGCCCTAATGTGTACATATGCCGGCCCGGCCAGCTGCAGCACAGCAGACACCGCTCACCTCACACTGACCTTCCTCCACACTAGAGAGAAGCTGCAGTGTGTGCGCAGCGTGGGACGTCAGACATTGCTGGGTCCTGGTCAGTACATGCTCCGTGAGGTGATGGAGGCAGCAGGAGATTTATGCAGTTTTTACAGGGAGGAGGTGATAGGATGCAGCTCAGTTCCTCAAAGTCTAGAGCCAGATCCTGACCTGCGTTGATGGCCGGATCCTGACCTGTGTCCATGGCTGCTCTGGTGAGGATCAGAGGGGTTATTATGGCAGTCTTCACCTTTATGCAGGTCGGGCTCACGCTGTCAATATGCTGTTATCGGCTCTCAATCTGTATGAAGGTTCAAACAGTGCCCCAATACACTGCAGACCTGAGGATACAGCCCCTGCACAACACTGACCCCTGCACAGAACTTACCACTGCACATCACAGACCCTTACACAGCACTGCCCCCTGCATAGCACTGACACATGCACAGCACTGACCCCTGCACCGTTATATATCAGTGAGTGAGTCCTGGTGGCCATAAGACTGTAGGACTATGGCGCTGGATAATATTCTATAGGGGTTACATTATATTCCATGTGGGGCTACATTATACTCTATGAGGCCCTACATTATATTCTGTGGGGGGCTACTTTTTACTATATGAGGGGGCTGCATTATACCCTATGAGGAGAGCTGCATTATACCCTATGAGGGGGGCCGCATTATACTACATGAGGGGAGCTGCATTATACCCTATGAGGGTGGCTGCATTATACCCTATAAGGTGGCTGCATTTTACCCTATTAGGGGGCTGCAGTATACTCTGTGAGGGGGGTTGCATTATACTATATGGGGGAGCTATTTATTCCCATAGTCCTATACTGTAGCAGCGGCTAAAGTCACTTCAAAAATACATCAAAATCATATTCTAATATGGTGGGTGCCATACAAGAAAGAAGTCATGAGAGAGAAATACAATTAAAAAGTCATATTTATTAATAAATAATTAATTAAAATATGGATAGATATATGCAGACAACAAGGGGGGAACAGAACCTCCAAATACTGGGGGAAACTTTATACAGCACAAACCAACAAAATGCTGAAACCTAGAAATATGCAGATCTTAGTACAGCTATAATTAATGGTTACAGCACGGAAAATTTGGGTGCACAGTCACAGTATATATAGCCAGGTAATGTGTATTCAAAATGCTATGTTCCCCACATCAGAAAAGGCGGATAGAAGTGTGTCCAGTCAGGCAAGAATAGTTGCTAATGAAACTGGGAGGCAATAAAGCACACGTACACTAACTAACTGTATGCCACCAAATAAAGAGGGGAAAAGATGCACACCAATTAGGCAATTACCTGCGGTTGTGATTAATAGTGTTGGAAGTCTGTGCGCTGTATTAGGAGTGCTGTTAAAAGTTCCCCCGCTCCCGACGAGCGCCGTTTCGCAATAGGTTCTTCCAAGGGGCGAGGACAAAGTGGAGTGGTATTAGAAGTGTTTATATAGTGACCGATAAGGGTGCTGGGTGAGGGAAGGAGGTCCGGGAGATTCATATCTGCGCGTGCTTACAGGGCTGTCCCACCTTACCAAAGGGACTTACGGAATAGCGCAATGTGACACGCAGTGGAACGCACTGCGGTCACGTGTGCCAACGCTTCCGGAAGTCAGAGGGGGTGTCCGGAACCTGCGCGTGCGCAATGAATTCCCAGGACCCGGCCGAAGAAGGCAGAAGACTTGTGCTCAATACATTCCAAGGACCCGGCCAAGGAAGGCAAAAGGCGCATGCGCGGTGAGGCTAAACCATGAGATAGGAGGGGATAAAAAAGTTGGCACTTGCGTGGTATACTGCTGAATACGGCCAACCAGGATAGACATGGGGGACGCATGCGTGGAGGATGGTCATGTACGGAACGTAAAATGGGAGGAGATATCACGGCTTGGCGTTTACCTAAAGACGCCCCTGGATACGGCGGGTAACCATAAATAAAGGGGCTAGATACGTGATAGATTGCCAGACCCAATCAAAAAAAGGGGAGACTAAAGGGGAATAAAGAAGATTAGCACCTGCGTACAACTGATAAATATGGGCTTATGCGTGCAGCTGATAAACATGGACACGAGGGGCAAAGGAGGTAAGGCAAAAAGGCTAAAAAAGAGGGAACAAAAGAGGACTTATAAAACCCACAGGTAATAATATACAATTGTGACATATGTCCAGTGAGGAAATCCGCAGATATTTAGATCATATCAATATAAGAAAAATAGTATATATATTAATGAAAGGCTAACAAATGAGTCCCTAGAAAATATGAAAAAAAGGGGGGGACCATGAAATTATTCAATATGTCCTAATTAAGACTGTGTGCAATAAGAGCATATATATTAAGATGATATGAAAATAAAGGGGATGATAGGAATATTCAATGTGTCCCAGTAGGGACTGTGTGTAAAAAAGTGGAAGAGTGAGTCTAAATGAGTGAGAGAGATAATGGAAATATTCAATATATCCCTGTCTACTATATATAAATGAACAAATATTTTACAAAAAAATAATAAAATAATATATATATAGGTGAGTGAAAAGAATGAGTGAATAAGTTGAAAAGTATTGGGGACGAATAAGATTAGACCAGAGTGAGAAAAAGAAGAGGAAAGAAAAATGACAAGTGGAGACAAGGGGGCGGAACAAGAATTCTTACCATATTATTATTAAACCTGTCGGGCGCCCTGGGCATGATTATACAAGCCAGAGCACTAAGGCGTGACAAATACAAAAATTAATAATAATAATAATGGAAGGCCTGTAAGCTTAATAATGGACATAATACATGCAAATCACGAGTTACGTCCCATCCATATTCACTTCTCTTCTGTCCCCTCCTTTTCAGTTCTCCTCTTAAGTCCATATGTTTTTTATTAAATGCAAGAACTTTTCATTCCTCCATTCTTGTTACTCTCCGATAATACCAAAGACCACCCTTCCGTAATAGGCCAGCTTCACCAGTCATGAAGGAACAGGAAAAGACCATCCCAAGGACGTCACCAAAGGGCCAAGGCACAAGGGCAATACCACAAAGATATCCCTCACCAAAGGAACAGCACCCAATCGTAAGTAAACCTAAATAAATAGAAATTAGATTTTATATCCAATACATATATATCAGGGAAATAGGGAATGAATAAGGAAGGTTTAAAAAGAAAGGATAAAAATGTATTTATATTAATTTAATTAAAAACACCTAAAAACAAATCTGAGGAATGATAAGGGGATGTAGTTACAAAACCCACGTGGTCTTAATGAAAGTTTTGGTTTCAATTCTTTTTTGTAACTACATCCCCTTATCATTCCTCGGATGAGGGTCTACATTATATTCTGTGGAGGATGCTGCATTTTACTATATGAGTGGGGCTCCATTATACTATATGAGGGGGGCGGCATTATATCCTATGGGGGGGCTGCATTATACCCTGTGAGGGGGGATGAATTATTTCCTATGAGGGGGGTTGTAATATATACTATGACGGAGGCTGCGTTATACTATATGAGGGGGGTTGCATTTTACCCTATGACGGGGACTGCATTATACCCTATGAGGGGGCTGCATTACATTCTATGGGGGGCTGCATTATACCCTATGAGGGGGGCTGCATTATATCCTCTGAGGGGGGCTGTATTATATCCAGTGAGAGGGCTGCATTATACTATATGAGGGGGGCTCCATTATATCCAAGTAAGGGGCTGCATTGTATCCTATGAGTGGGCTGCATTATACCCTATGAGGGGGCTGCTTTACATTCTATGAGGGGGCTGCATTATACCCTATGAGGGGGCTGCATTATACTTTGAGGGGGCTAAATTATATTTTATGGGAGCCTGCATTCTACCCTATGAGGGGGCTGCATTATACCCTATGGGGGGCTGCAATATACTCTATGAGGGGGCTGCATTATATTCTATATGGGCTACATTATACTATATTAGGGGGGCTGCATTATATCCTATGAATGGGTACATTATATTCTATAGGGGACTGCATTACAGTATATTCTATGAGGGGGCTACATTATAGTCTATGCGAGGTGCTACATTATATTGTATGAGGGGGTTACATTACTGTACATTCTTTCAGACGGCTGCATTATATTTTATGAGGGGACTGCATTATACTATATGAGGGCTACATTATATTCTATGAATGGCTGCATTATACTCAATGGGGCTTCATTATATTTTACTAGGGGGCTGCATTATATTCTATGAGGGGGGCTACTTTATATTCTGTGAAGGGGCTAAATTACATTCTATCAAAGGGCTGCATTATATTCTATGAGGGGGCTGAATTATACTATATGAGGATTATATTATATTCTATGAGGGCTGCATTATACTCTATGGGGGCTGCATTATATTTTATGAGGGGGCTGCATTACAGTGGGTGCGGAAAGTATTCAGACCTCTTTACATTTTTCAAGCTTTGTTTCATTGCAGCCATTTGGTAAATTCAAAAAAGTTTATTTTTTTCTCATTAATGTATGCTCTGCACCCCATCTTGACTGAAAAAAAACAGAAATGTAGAAAGTTTTGCAAATTTAATAAAAAATAAAAACTGTAATATCACATGGTCATAAGTATTCAGACCCTTTGCTCAGACACTCATGTTTAAGTCTTATGCTGTCTATTTCCTTGTGATCCTCCTTGAGATGGTTCTACTCCATTGTAATCCAGCTGTGTTTAATTAAACTGAAAGGATTTGATTTGGAAACACACAAGCCTGTCTATATAAGACCTTATGATGCACAGTGCATGTCAGACCAAATGAGAATCATGAGGCCAAAGGAACTGGCCAAGGAGCTCAGAAACAGAATTTTGGCAAGGCACAGATCTGGCCAAGGTTAGAACAGAATTTCTGCAGTACTCAAGCTCCAGAGATGTAGTAGGGAGATGGGAGAAAGTTTCACAAAGTCAACTATCACTGCAGCCCTCTAGCAGTTGGGCCTTTATGGCAGAGTAGCCCAGCAGAAGCCTCTCCTCAATGCAAGCTATATGAAAGCCCGCATAGTTTTCTAAACAACACATGTAGGACTCCCAGACTATGAGAAATAAGATTCTCTGGTCTGATGAGACAACGATTGACCTTTTTGGTGATAATTCTGAGTGGTATATGTGGAGAAAACCAGTCACTGCTCATCACCTGCCCAAAGCAATCCCAACAGTGAAACATGGAGGTGGCAGTATCATGCTATGGGGGTGTTTTTCAGCTTCAGGGACAGGATGACTGGTTGTCTTTGAAGGAATCATGAATGCGGCCAAGTACAGAGATATCCTGGATGAAAACCTCTTGCAGAGTGCTCTGGACCTCAGACTTGGCCGACACAGCCAAAATAACAAAAGAGTGGCTTCGGAACAACTCTGTGACCATTCTTCACTGGCCCAGTCAGAGCCCTGACCAAAACCCAATTGAGCATCTCTGGAGAGACCTGAAAATGGCTGTCCACCAACATTCACCATCCAACCTGACAGAACTAGAGAGGACATGCAAAGAAGAATGGCAGAGGATCCCCAAATTCAGGTGTGAAAAACTTTTTGCATCATTCCCAAGAAGACTCATGGCTGTACTAGCTCAAAAGAGTGCTTCTACTCAATACTGAGCAAAGGGTCTGAATACTTATGACCATGTGATATTTCATTTTTTTTTAAATAATTTGCAAAAATTACTACATTTCTGTTTTTTTTAGTCAAGATGGGGTGCGGAGTGAATATTAACCACTTTACCCCCAAAGTTGGCCAGCGATTTCTCATTTTTACAACATCATTTTTTTTTAGGGACCACATCACATTTGCAGTCACTTTGAGTGGTCTATATGATAAAAAATACCCAAAGTGACACCATTCTAAAAGGTACGAAAAACCACATTCAAGAAATTTATTAACCCTTCTGGTGCTTCACAGGAATTTTTGGAATGTTTACAAAAAATGAACATTTAACTTTTTTTCACAAAAAATTTACTTTAAATCCAATTGTTTTATTTTCCCATGGGTAACAGGAGAAACTGGACCCCAAAAGTTGTTGTGCAATTTGCCCTGTGTACGCTGTTACCCCATATGTAGGGGTAAACCACTGTTTGGGTACATGGCAGAGCTCGGAAGGGAAGGAGCACCGTTTGACTTTTTCTATGCAGAATTGGCTGGAATTGAGATCAGATGCCATGTCATGTTTGGAGAGCCCCTGATATGCCTAAACAGTGGAAACCCCCCAAGTCTAACTCCAATCCTAACCCCAACACACCCCTAACCCTAATCCCAACCCTAACCATAACCCTAACCACACCACTAACCCGAACACATTCCTAACCTTAATCCCAACCCTAACCACACCCCTAACCCCAACACACCCCTAACCGTAATCCCAACTCTAACCCTAATCCCAACTGTAACCATAATACTAACTTTAGCCCCAACCCTAACCTTAATTTTAGCCCCAACCCTAACCCTAAGTTTAGCACCAACCCTATCCCTAACTTTAGCTACAACCCTAACCCTAACTGTCGCCCTAACCCTAACTTTAGTCCTAACCCTAACTCTAACTTTAGCCCCAACCCTAACCCTAACTTTAGCCCCAGCCCTAACCCTAACTTTAGCCCCAACCCTAACCCTAACTTTGGCCCTAACCCTAATGGGAAAATGGAAATAAATACATTTTTTATTTTATTATTTTTCCCTAACTAAGGAGGTGATAAAGGGGGTTTGATTTACTATTTATAGCGGGTTTTTATAGCGGGCTTTATGTTTCGCAGCTGTCACACACTAAAAGACGCTTTTTATTGCAAAAAATAGTTTTTGGCCCACAGAGTCTTGTGAAGTCTTGGTTTTTGCGGGACAGGTTGACGTTTTTATTGGTACCATTTTCAGGCACAAGACATTTTTTGATCGCTTTTTATTCTGATCTTTGTGAGGCAGAATGAACAAAAAACAGCAATTCATGAATTTCTTTTGGGGGGTGTTTATACAGTTCTGCGTGTGGTAAAATTGATAAAGCAGTTTTATTCTTCAGGTCAGTACAATGACAGCGATACCTCATTTATATTTTTTTTATGTTTTGGTGCTTTTATACAATAAAAGCTATTTTATATAAAAAATAATTATTTTTGCATCGCTTTATTCTGAGAGCTATAACTTTTTTATTTTTCCGGTGATGGAGCTATATCACAGCTTGTTTTTTGCAGGACAAGATGACGTTTTCAGCGGTACCACGTTTATTTATACCCATCTTTTTGATTGCGTGTTACTCCACTTTTTGTTCGGCAGTCTGATGATAAAGCATTGTTTTTTTCCTTTTTTTTAATGGTGTTCACTAAAGGGGTTAACTAGTGAGATAATTTTATAGCTCGGGTCTTTACAGACGTGGAGATACCAAATATGTGTACTTTTATTGATTTTTTATTATTTTTTTAAATATTTTTACAATTATTACAATTTTAAAAAAAATTTCATTCTTACTTTTACAATTTGTCCCGCTATGGGACACTCATTTAGTGCAGGCTGATCACTTCTATAGCATGCAGATTTGCATGCTATAGAAGCTGTCAGCGCTGCAGCTTGTATTACAGAAACCTGAGAGACTTCCTGGACATCACTGCGCATGACAGGAAGTTTCTCAGGTCTGGAGACCCGGATGTCATCATGATGACATTGGGTCTCCATGGCAGCGATCGGGACCCTGCGTCATGCCGCGGGGTCTCTGATCCAAAGGCAGAGGGGCTATCAGCCATGTTGGCTACTGGCATTGCTGTGATTGGCCGGCTACATCATCTTATGGGGTCTTATATAAGACCTTGTGACGTGATTCTTGGCAGAGTGTACTCATGAAGTTATTCAGGGACAGTTGTTATAGGAGGGAGAGCGTAGTTTAGAGCATGGATGAATTCAGAGTTTAATTATATAATATAAGCAAAGCATAATAATATGCTAGAGGAGTACTTTTATACTGCTCCTGCAGCATTAAAACAACAGTCTTTTTCAGGGCTAAATATTTTCCTTTCTTTTGTAAATCTTCTCAAATGAGTCTAATTTTGCATAACACCTGGTCGTCTAATGGTTAGACAGAGACCTGGAGAAGCGTACAAGCCACAGTGTCTTGCACCCACTGTGAAATTTGGTGGAGGATCGGTGATGATCTAGGGATGCTTCAGCAAGGCTGGAATTGGGCAGGTTAATCTTTGCCAAGGACTTATGAATCAAGCCGCATACAAGGTTATCCTGGAAAGACAGTTGATTCCTTCTGCTCAGGCAATGTTCCCCAATTCTGAAGACTGGTTTTCCAGCAGGACAATGCCCCATGCCACACAGCTAGGTCTATCAAGGTGTGGATGAAGGACCACCACATCAAATCCCTGTCATGGCCAGCCCAATCTCTAGACCTGAACCCCATTGGAAACCTCTGGAAGGAAATCAAGAGGAAGATGGATAGTCACAAGCCATCAAAGAAGAACTGATTAAATTTTTGTATCAGGAGTGGCATAATATCACCCAAAAAGCAGTGTGAAAGACTGGTGGAAAGCATGTCAAGACGCATGAAAGCTGTGAATAAAAATCATGGTTATTCCACAAAATATTGATTACTGTACCCTTCCTGAGTTAAAACATTAGTATTGTATTTCTAAATGATGAACTTGTTTTTTTGCATTATTTGAGAGAGCTGCATTTTTTTGTTATTTTGATCATTTCTCATTTTCAGAAAATAAATACAAACTTTATTGCTCCGAACTTCAGAGACATGTTGTCAGCAGTTTACAGAATAAAAACAATTTACATTTTACTCAAAAATATACCTATAAAAAGAAAAATCAGACAAACAAACATAAATATATATGTATATGTGTGTGTGTTTCGAAGAATATTTAGTTTTAAAGCGATGTGTCAATGACAGAGAATTGCTGTATGTAAAAGCTCATGTTAAAATCGCATTGCATACGGATGTCATACGGATACTAGATGCGAGGAAATCGCATTGAAAATGGATTACACATGGAGAACATTGGTGCAATTCTCGGCCGTCAAAATCAGACCAATTTTTTTATACGTTGAATGTGACTCTGGCCTTTAGGGGGGTGATATGTGCAAAACTAAGCAAATTAAAAAGGGGCTATATGGGCACAAATGAATAAATAGATGTGGACAATTTAATAAGACCTACGGTAATTGTGATTTTGAGAATACCCTTTTAAATTGCATATCGCTACCTATACCTATTAGTTGTATAAGGAGCTCAATTGTATTTTATATCAAACTGCTATTGTGGATAGCAAAGTGACAACTCTTGTTCCCAACCATCACTGTAATGTACATTGACACTTGCAAAAATGGATGAAATCATGTCAATGCACATGTTAGCTACAATTTATTTGATGGAGTGACCTGGTGAAGAATGCTTGGACTGAAGTAAAGCCTGACTGTTTTCTAAAGCAGAGGAGCAGCTGGATGGGCAATTTGGGCATATGTATACCCTAGGCCAAAAGTTAGGCTGAAAATGGAAAAGCACCAGGCTCTGTTACTTTAAGAGAGGTGTGTTTCTGGCTGCCTCCTCTCACTGTATTTTTCCTTCTTCATGTTATCCCTGCTCTGTTCTCCCTCCTGTGCCTGTTCTCTGAAAAGAGACTGCCTGCTGCGTGCTACTGCGCTTCTGACTTATCTCACCTCCATCACTGAAAGAGAAAATAGTCTATTACATCTTGATATGGACTTGAGGCAAACTGTGAGCAGTGCTAAAATCGTGCCATCTGGATGAGCATCCCCAGCCTGGGCAGCATCAGGTTAAAGCTTGTATGATGTTGGTGTCGTAGCTTCTCTCTGGTAGTGATGCCATGGAATGAAAGACAAAGCTGGATAGAACAAATCAGCAATTATCTGCAAGACACTGATATACTGGAATTGATGAGAGGACTCTAAGTCATTCCATGATTCTGTGTGATATCTTCATCAGCTACATGTTCATTAACCCCTTCACTGCCTCAGACCACTAGAAGTAATGTATGAAAGTATGGCTGTCACTTTGGAAAACTTCTGACATATCATTGTGATATGTCAGAAGTTTTCTGAAGTGACAGTTACACGTTATACTTTGGTTGGTGGGGTACTTGTGCTTAGACCCCTGCCGAGTGCTGTAACGAAAGGGCAGGTGCCTCTTTGGCTGTGATTAACCTCACCCCTCCAAGGACAAACAATCACAGTTGAAGGGGCAGAGTGCTTTGGGCTCTTCCTTTTAGCAATCGGTGGGCTTTTAGCATCCATGAAACACCCTGACACGTCAATATGAAGTTTTCTGTAATGACTGTTATACTTTAACCCTAGTAGTGCTGTACTGTCAGCTTCCTCATAGTCTACTATATAAAATTGTTCATTATTAAATTATTAATTTCACATGGAAGAAAAACCTGTGTAACCATGCATCATGAATGATCTATTCTATATCATGTTATGAAGGCAATATCTTCCAGGGGATAACATGGTATCTTATGAGGACCACTACACAGCCCAGCACAGGTATGACAGTGATGTCTTCTCTGTAACAGGATATTAGTATAATACTTTAGGATAATGCTTGTACAACTGTCTTTATTTTAGTAATGCTTGTGCATTGCATAAATGTAGTGCCCCAACTGCATCTCAGCATGGCAGATGTGGCCACGCAGCATGCTATGGGTGGGCACTCCTGCTTAAAGTAAACCTGTCATGTTCTACATGCAGTCCTATCTGTGGCCAGCATGGTATAGAGAAGAAGCTTAGCAGAATGAAATATAGGCTTGTGGCAAAGGATACCTTATAACTTGTAATTTGTTTATTGAAATCATAAAGTGACCATTCACTAGACTCATATACATACAAACACCAGGGGTTGCAATAAATATAATGCGGGGTTTACTGAAATTTTTCCTACAAAAATAAAATCAGCAGCATCTCATGCTCTATAACATCCTGCTTACAGATCAAAAAGCATTTTCAACTTAATTTCCTTTTAATCCCTTTTAATTTCATTTAGTGTGTCCCTTCATCCCGTTGTAGAGGAGATTCAAGCATGGGTCCCGCCACGTAAATCTGCCTGTTTTCTTCCTTCTGACCGGCCAAGTTGTTCTTCCACTAAAATAGGGAACATTACTAAGAGGAGTAATGTAGACAACTCCACATTCTAGATTTGCATCACGTTTTTAAAGGGAATCTGTCACCTACTTTTTCGTATATAAGCTTCGGCCACCACCATCAGGGGCTTATCTACAGCATTCTGTAATGCTGTAGATAAGCCCCCGATGTAACTGTAGCGCCCCCACTGCCGCAGGGCCGAGGGGTACCCGGTACCGGGCCTCTGAGTCTCTGCTCTGGGGTTGTCATGGTGGCTAGGCCCGGTCCGTGACCCTGCTGAGGGGCGTACAGTAAATAATAGATGTAGATAGTGGTGGTGGTGCGGTGCAGTAAATAACGAGGACACCAGGTTGCAGTCTCTTTACCTCTTTACTGAAGGTCTCTGGGTCCTCAGTCCGGAATACGGTTCACCAGGCTGCGCAAGTCCGGCCGGTCCGATGGCACCTCCAGAGTTCTCCTTGCAGGTGGAAATCTGTGCCTTCCTGCTAGCGCTATGTGTTGTGGTCCTCCCCTGCTGTGCTTACGGGATAGTCCCCACAACTGTTGTGTCTGTTTCTCGTGTTCCCTCACAACAACTCGATTAGATGATGTTCTGCTAATCCTCCGTCCCTCCCGGTGTTATGGTTGGGACGCACCCGTATGACGGGTAGGCTCGGAGCTCTTCCGGGACCCTAGAGTCGCCCCTCTCCACAGGTTGCCCCCTATGTCTGCATAGGTGATTTAGGTGAGACAGCCCGCCTATGACTGACTGTCCTGCCGTTGGTTTGAAGTATTGCCTGAAGCTGAATATAGTAATACTTCCTCGGCGTTCCGGCCGCCGGTTGTGCGCCTCAGTAGGATGTTGCCTCGGTCTTACAGCACGACTCCTACTGGTATTCTCCTTCTTGCTTTGATCTCGTTTCTCACTCAGCACAATATATCTCGCTTCTGTTCCTTTCTTAGGGCACCGCCGCTATGCTGAGCAGGCACGGTCCCGTGACGTTCTCTCTGTTTGCCAGGCCTCTGTCAGGGTCCCAAACCTGACAGGGACCCTACCGAATCTTCCCCCACAACACCCTCTGCCACAAGGTGTTGCCTGGTTCCAACCCAGTCAGCTTTCTGAACTAACTTCCTGCCTGTACCCCAGTTTACCCACACGGTGAGGGGTGGCCTAATAAATAGCACCCTTAGCTCCCCCTGGAGGCCCGGCTGTGAAATGTATTGGTGTATGTGATACCTGGTCAGATGAACTCCTTCAGTGCCATCAGACGTACCATAGCCCCCCTTAGCGGCGGAGCCACAGTAACTGCAACGACCAGGACTCTGGGGCACTGCACTCCCCCCCCGGTTAAATCCAGTACTCCGGGACTGGGAAGAAAACAACAATACATGTCAGCAAAAGACATACAATTTTTGTGAGTGCAATAACAATAAGCATATTTGAACAGAGCTTCCCTTTATGGGAGGTGAGGACACTTGAACGTTACAAACATGGTTAAATACTTTTAAATAACTTTTCTTACCCAACCGGGTATTCTACTAAGTGCAAAATTTTTAAACATTAATTCAACATTGCCTTTAAGGATGTACACTCTGAATCCACTAAAGACCTTCTTATAACACATTATAAGGCTTAAGCAACTGTGCTACATTCTCCTACTTTACGTCTGCAGGACCGCCTGTCCTAAACGCTCCAGACCTACTGCCTCTCCTTTCTATTACAGGACCGCTCCTTTCCGCCCGAGCCTACTGTCCTTCCACTACTATACACAGTATAGAACATGTTTTTCTTTCAGCTTGAGATAACTGAGCCATCTCTATATGGCTCCTAAGAGGACTCACCACTAACCCCTACGGGTTCACTTTCTGTCCTCATTCTTCTATCAACATTATCAAACATTTTCTATTAAATAAAGCATTACACTTCCTTCATTACTTTCTTGCTGACATGTATGCAGGACGCTATGTCTACCCCTACGGGTCTGCTGCATCTTTCTTCTAGCTTTCACCTATGCAGGACTTTATGTCTACCCCTACGGGTCTACTGCACCTTTCCAATAATTACTTTATTTCAGAGCACATTATCAACATTTCTTATAATTGTCTAGCTGACTACATATAACTCACTATATCAAAACATTATCATTACTCGTTTAAGGCAACATTATGCGTTAAGTATGACAAGTCAACATTCCCTTTAAGAGGGAACCAAGTCTCTTTGAGGTAGTGCAACTTCTCAAGTTGCAAGTCCGTTTTCCGCAGAAACTCTTGGACGGTTTCCAGGAGTGGTTTCTTCACAAAATGTCTTTGATAACCCAGTAGGGAGCACCTTTAAGAAGGTGCAAACTATATACAAGGAGTTTGTATCATGCATTGTTCATGATCCAGCAGTTCTTTGTAAACTTGGGTAAACAAGGAGCAAAAGGAAAATAAAAACAAAAATAAAAGCAATAGGGATCCCGGGTAAACTAAGGGATCCCTTTAAGAATAACCCAGGTCGGGTATTAGTAGCAAAAAGCAGGGAAACAAACAGTTAACTATGTACAGTTTCAGATTTCCGAGGTTTAGTTGGACGGCTTCCAGGGCTGCACCTGGCACTTAACCCTTCTTGGCCTGGGAAAAGTGAGGTCCAGGGTTACACCCAGTGCTGGACAAACGCCGTTAATCCGTCTTTCATGTACGGTTAAATCAGGCACAGCGATGGAGGTCTGCGCAGCTTGAGTATGGGCATTAGCTGCAGCAGAGGTAGCGGCTGCTGCAAGATCAGTCACTGGAATGTAGTCAGCAGTTGTGGCACTAGCAGTCACTGGAGTGGTGTCGGTCGTCAGGGCATGGTCGTCCTTCATACCTGCTTCAGATGCGGTCCCTCCGGTGCCGGTCTGCTCTGCCTCCGCTGGGATCTGGAACGCTGGTTGCAGGGCCTTGCGCTGCGGCGTTGTCATCTCCGTTTGCAGCATCTCGCTTTCCGGCAGGGCCTTGCTTTCTGGCTTCGGAGCGCTGGAACTTCTTTCTTGCTCCGGACCAGGCGAGGCTGCCGACAGATGTCTGGTGAGGCTCCCGATGATGGTCTTCTTCCACCCGGCCTCAGTGCTCAGCTGCGTCTGCAGGAGTTGGTGGATCAGCTCATCCGCTCCGGTCTGCAGGAGGTCAGCATCAACTGTGGAGGTCTGGCTGCGGTGCCTCTCCGGGTAGCTGGGGGAGTCCTCGGCTCCGACCCCACGCTCCGGCTCCGGGCGGCTGGCCATGGCGTCCTCCATCTCGCTGACTTCTTCTTCCTGGTCCTTTTCCCGCTCTCTCCTTCGTGGGCGGTTTCACTTTCGTTGTCTCCGCCCCCCATTGAGGATCAGGAGGCGGATCTCGGCTGCTGACGGACACGTCCTCACAGCACAGTAATACTTAGACTGGGCGGCCATTGTCTTTCGCGCTCTCCAGCTTGTCTACGCCCACTCCACGCCCTTCTTCTTCTCCTGCGCTCTCCTTAGCGCTGTAATGGCGGCGACTTTTGGCGGGAACTTTTGGCGGTAACTGGCAGCACACAGCCTTTGCAATAAAGTACAGTCCAAGTATAATAAATCACAGTTCCAAGGCACACATGACCTGATTCTTCAGGCTTAAGTAGATCCTGTTCGTGACGCCAAGTTGTAGCGCCCCCACTGCCGCAGGGCCGAGGGGTACCCGGTACCGGGCCTCTGAGTCTCTGCTCTGGGGTTGTCATGGTGGCTAGGCCCGGTCCGTGACCCTGCTGAGGGGCGTACAGTAAATAATAGATGTAGATAGTGGTGGTGGTGCGGTGCAGTAAATAACGAGGACACCAGGTTGCAGTCTCTTTACCTCTTTACTGAAGGTCTCTGGGTCCTCAGTCCGGAATACGGTTCACCAGGCTGCGCAAGTCCGGCCGGTCCGATGGCACCTCCAGAGTTCTCCTTGCAGGTGGAAATCTGTGCCTTCCTGCTAGCGCTATGTGTTGTGGTCCTCCCCTGCTGTGCTTACGGGATAGTCCCCACAACTGTTGTGTCTGTTTCTCGTGTTCCCTCACAACAACTCGATTAGATGATGTTCTGCTATTCCTCCGTCCCTCCCGGTGTTATGGTTGGGTCGCACCCGTATGATGGGTAGGCTCGGAGCTCTTCCGGGACCCTAGAGTTGCCCCTCTCCACAGGTTGCCCCCTATGTCTGCATAGGTGATTTAGGTGAGACAGCCCGCCTATGACTGACTGTCCTGCCATTGGTTTGAAGTATTGCCTGAAGCTGAATATAGTAATACTTCCTCGACGTTCCGGCCGCCGGTTGTGCGCATCAGTAGGATGTTGCCTCGGTCTTACAGCACGACTCCTACTGGTATTCTCCTTCTTGCTTTGATCTCGTTTCTCACTCAGCACAATATATCTCGCTTCTGTTCCTTTCTTAGGGCACCGCCGCTATGCTGAGCAGGCACGGTCCCGTGACGTTCTCTCTGTTTGCCAGGCCTCTGTCAGGGTCCCAAACCTGACAGGGACCCTACCGAATCTTCCCCCACAACACCCTCTGCCACAAGGTGTTGCCTGGTTCCAACCCAGTCAGCTTTCTGAACTAACTTCCTGCCTGACCCCCAGTTTACCCACACGGTGAGGGGTGGCCTAATAAATAGCACCCTTAGCTCCCCCTGGAGGCCCGGCTGTGAAATGTATTGGTGTATGTGATACCTGGTCAGATGAACTCCTTCAGTGCCATCAGACGTACCATAGCCCCCCTTAGCGGCGGAGCCACAGTACTGCAACGACCAGGACTCTGGGGCGCTGCATAACCTGAAAGATAAGAAAAACAAGTTAGATTATACTCACCTGGGGGGGCGGTCTGGGTCCGGCGCCTCCCATCTTCATGCAATGACGTCCTCTTCGTTGCTTCCTGTCGCGGCTCTTGCGCAGGCATACCGCACCAGACCGCCCCCCAGGTGAGTATAATCTAACTTGTTTTTCTTTCACAGTGGAAATCTGTGCTTTGTATCCACCAGACTTCTGCTCAACGCAACTGATGGTCCCAACCCCATTTACAAGGCAAGAAATCCCACTTATTAAACCTGACAGGGCACACCTGTGAAGGGAACGCCATTTCTGGTGACTACCTCTTGAAGTTCATCAAGAGAATGCCAAGAGTGTGCAAAGCAGTCATCAAAGCAAAAGGTGGCTACTTTGAAGAACCTGGAATATAAGACATATTTTCAGTTGTTTCCACATGTGTTAATTCATAGTTTTGATGCCTTCAGTGTGAATTTACAATTTTCATAGTCATGAAAATACAGAAAAATCTTTAAATGAGAACGTGTCCAAACTTTTGGTTTGTATTGTAGTACAGGTAGATATATATATATATATATTTTTTATATATATATATATATATATATATATATATATATATATATATATATACACTGTATGTCATTAACAAACACATATATATATATATATATATATATATATATATATATATATATATATATATATATATATATATATATTTAATACAGAGCTAGATAGCAGAAAAGACGGTAATTCAATTGCCGGCTTTTGCTATCTCCTTATCAATCCCGACACGATATGAGACATGGTTTACATACAGTAAATCATTTCATATCCGTTATATTTTTACATATTCCTCACTAATAATGTTAGTAGTTTGTGTGTGCAAAATTTGGGAGCTCTAAGTGTTAAAATAAAGGGTTAAATCACGAAAAAAAACTGGCGTGGGCTCCTGTGCAATGTTCTCTGCCAGAGTGAGAAAGCCAGTGACTGAAGGCAGATATTAGTAGCCTGGAGAGGGACCATGGCTATTGGCCCCCTGGCCAAAAACATCTGCCCCCAGCCACCCCAGAAAAGGCACATCTGTAAGATGTGCCTATTCTGGCACTTAGCCACTCTCTTCCCACTCCCGAGTAGCGGTGGGATATGGGGTAATAAGGGGTTAATGTCACCTTGCTAATGTAAGGTGACATTAAGCCTGGTTAATAAAGGAGAGATGTCAATAAGACACCTATCCATTATTAATCCAATAGTAGTAAAGTGTTAATAATACACACACACATTATGAATAAAGTATTTTAATGAAATAAAAACATGGGGTTTTACTATCTTTATTGTATGCTCAATCCAACTGACGACCCTCATTCTTCTGAAAAAAAAGGAAAATAAAAAATCAACAATATCCCATACCTGTCCATTGTACAGTCATGTCCCACGCTGTAAATCCATCTGAAGGGGTTAAATACATTTACAACCAGGAGCCTGCCAATGCAGCTGCTCCGGGCTGTAAAAGACAGGGGAATGAATAATTACCAGAACGGGATGAAGACCTCATTGATAATGATATCCTCATATCCCTGGTCCATGAGCGGGTCCCATTGTGGGGCACCCGGGTTCCACAGCACTCGGACAACATGACAATCTGACGACTGTGGAATGAGGTGGCCCAATCGATGATCGATGGATGGGATGACGCCCCGGCTCGGGTCCCCAAGGCTTTTTGTAAGTATTGCAATGCGGTGTGATGCAGCAGTGACCTTGGCTGGGATCACACAACTGTGTGTGATGAGAGAAACTCCTGAGAGTTTCTCTCATCACACACAGTTGTGTGATCCCGGCCAAAAGTGCATTGTGCAACCATTTTTTAAATTTTTTTAAACAGTGCTCAAAGTCATAACACATTGGCGTTCGATGAAGGATAGCTTCAATAAGGACCTTCATCAAGAGAGCCAGGTTCCCAGTGGTTCTGGAGCAAGGATCATAAAATATAAACATCACCGCATACTGGCATTTTTGAGACCGGTCCTTGCCCAGAGAACGTAAGTATTTTTGTGGTGTATTGGATTGTGTTGTATTGCCTAATCTATATTTTTGTATTCCACAGGAGTTGGCACTTTTACTATTGTAAATGTTTGGTACTAATGTTTTTCTTTTCTTTTCACAGCACCTGGAGCAGCACTCTTGAGCCTAGTTCTGGAGCGGTCCTTCATCGAACAGCCACGGACCCGTCCCAGCCATCCACCAGCGTAGCAGCAAGTGGGTCTGCAAAACAGACTGGAGACCAGGAAGCTGGTCCATCAGGTGTTCCCCTGTCCCAGTCCTCTGCCTCTTTCTTTTGGGCTCTTCCCGCCAGCGGCAGAGGGCCTCGAACAGGTCACTCATGCCAGAGTTTTTGCACTTGAGCTCAATCTTTCATGATGGACTCAAGGCGATGGGAGACAGACTGGATAGTGGCTTCAATGTTATGAATACACTTATCCAGGATGTCACCCGAAGCCTTGACCAAGTGAAAGCCGACCTCCAGAGGCCAGCACATAATTTTTTCAATTAAATTGAACAGGGCGTGTCGGAACACCTTACTCCTGATCTCCAGCTGAATGTCATGCAGGCCTGCAATGCTGCTTAAGTGCAGGCTATGCAGCAGAGTCTGTATTTTCAGCAGCCAGTGGTGGCATTTCCACCTGTGCCAACACAGGCATGCTTGACCTCAATGCCGAGCTCTGCTGCATACCACTGCACGGCCACCACCATGCAAAGCACTGCCGGACACCACTACAGCGCCACCACCATGCCGAGTGCTGTTGGGCAGCCCACCGCCACCACCATGCCAACTGCTGCTCCTGCTTTGACGTCCTCCACAGCCACCAGCATGCAGCAGCAGCACCCGGACCATGACAGGCTGGCCACCATCATCAGGTCCCACCTGCAGCAGCACCCAGACCCTGGCATGGCCTTCACCACCACCACCAGCATGCAGCAGCAGCACCCAGACCCTGTCATGCCCTTCACCACCAGCATGCAACAGCACCCGGACCATGACAGGCCAGCCACCATCACCGGGCCACAGGAACTTAGCACACCAAGGCTCCAGACAGCAGCGCAGATCCCAAAAAGTAAAAAAAAATGCGGACTATCGCAATCCCTCCCCCCTCACCTCCCAATGTGTCTGTGATGTCAGGTTTGTCTCGCCCTTTCAGTGTGTCTCTACCATCCCATGCCTCCAGTACCATCCCTGAACTCTCTGACCCCACTACTTTAATCACCCCTTCTCCAGCAAACCCCTGCATCATCTTCAGCCAGCCAGGCCTCACAGCTAAACACCCCCCAGTTCCGTCACTCTACCCCAAGCCGCCGCAGTTAAATTTTTGTTTTTTGTTAAAAATAAATGTAATTTTTTTGCCCCAAATACTGTTTGGTTCTTTGTGTATTTCGCCGCCGGCAACACACACTGTGCGCCGACTAAACACACTTTGTCGTACACTTTGTATTTTTGCCACCTCATAGCTCCAGGAGTGAGAGAAGTAGAACACTGCAGCTTTGCTTCTTGTTTGGTATGGAGCTATGAGTTGTTACAAACTAATATGACTTGGATTTTGTCCAGAATCTCTTCAGTCTGCCTAATCTATGTGATGCAGACTCAAGAGACAATGGAGGTAATACAAGACATATCTCTACTCACCTGAACAGCTGCCAAAAATAGTGAATTCAGGATGCACAAAACCCAGCATCCTGAATTCACTACTTCTGAAAAATGGCATGGTGAGTATAGATATGCCTTGTATTACCTCCATTTTCTCTTTAGTCTACGTAATCTATTTTACATAAACTGAAGAGACGATGGAGGTCATACAAGGCATATCTATACTCAATTGGGCAGGTGTCAGAAATACTGAATTCATGATGCTGGCTTTTGTGCATCACAAATTCATTATTTCTGACACCTGACCTGGTGAGTATAGATCTGCTTTGTATTATACCTGTATCTTCTCCTCAGTCTATGTTCAATAGATACTGCAGAAGAGACGCAGGATGTAATGATGTCAACTACCATACCACTGACATCATAAGTGGTTTTGAGAGTAAAAACATAGGAGACTCGGTACAGGTATCAAAACACGTTGTTTATTAAAAACAAACATTAGGAATATTTTAAACATGACTGGTACAGACCCAAACCCAACAGAACATTTTACACAATATCATCTTACCATGACACACGTCCGTTTTCAGAAACAAAGTAGGCAGCAAATTGGCATCTCATGTGGGCAACTTCAACTGTTGACTGCAGAGGATGATGCTGGTAATCTGGCAATGGGTTTGCAACTGGTTCACCCAGTTCAATGTTGGGTCGCTCCTTAGCCATTATGTAATTGTGGAGAACCACACAGGCTTTGACAACCTCATCGACTGTCTCCATTTTAAGATTAATGGCTGTCCCAAGAATGCGCCATTTTGAGACAAGAATCCCAACAGTTCTTCTGGCCCTGGTCAGTTTGCAGTTAAAAATCATTTTAGTGTGGTTCAAGTCCCGACTGGAATATGGCTTCAGTAGGTTTTCACACATCTGAAAGGCCTCATCCCCAACCATAACAAATGGCATCGGTGGACTTTGAGTGTTGGGGAGAGGTTGTGGCAGGGGAAAATTAACATTTTTGCCATACAAACGTCGGCCAAGTTTCTTGAAAGTCTGGGAGTCATTGCCACGGCCAAAAGCTCCAATGTCCACGGCAATAAAGTGACAGTCCGTATCTGCTATTGCCATGAGCACTACAGAAAAATATTTATTGTAGTTAAAGTATTCTGATCCAGATCTGGCGGGTTTGGTAATCCGTATGTGCTTTCCATCCACTGCTCCCAAACAGTTGGGGAAATTACACACTCTCCAGAATTTGTCATCAATTTCCAGACACATTTCCGCGGTGGGTAGGGGGACAAATTCATCCAAGAGAACGTTCCACAAAGCCCGGCAGGTGTCCTCAACAATTCCAGACAGGGTGGAAATTCCTATTCCGGTAGGAATCTGCCAAACAGAGAAAGAAAAAAATGAATACAAGGCATATCAAAAAGAATTATGACAGGCATCTGTTTAGTATTATTACGTACCTTAATGTGACCAGGAGACGTTCCTCTGCAGGAATCGCTCTACGGAGCTGAGTGTCCTGTCTCCAGATGGCTTCTTGGACATGAACAAGCAAATCCCAAAAGTTCTCGCGATATCCTGGTATGTTCCAGAAATTTGTCCGGGTTGGCATTGAGCTCGCTGTATAGGGTGTGGTAGGCTCCACGGCTCTCCCGGACTTCAATAATGGGGTGTCTCCAATAATGCAGATGCCGTGTTCTTCTCTGTCTTTCTCAATTTCTTTGTTGCTCACAAGCAAATGCATAGGCAAGAAACAGCTTTATACTTAAATCCAGGTTGAAATAAAAGCTCTCCATGCGAAGATCCATAGTGACACAGGATACAGTAGCAAAATCTGAAGATTTCAGCTGTTCAAGGGTCTATATAAAGATATCCCATAACACACGGTCATTGTTGTCGCATTGGCTGTGTCTGTTTATCTAGATTTTTCTCCTGTAAAATTTTCCACCATGCGCACAAAAAACGCAAATGCATGCAAAAAGCATGCAAACGCTGAATTTTTTTGACCGCATGCATAAGCTTATGTATCTAAGAACCTCCATCATGCGTTTCAGGTTGCGGAAGATATGCTGCGGATTCAATCACAAATGTGAAACTAGACTTAGAATATCATCAAAAAGCTAAACTATTTCAGTTCTTCAATACAAAAAGTGAAACTCATATATTATATAGAGTCATTACAAACAGATTGTTTGTAAGTGTTTACTTCTGTTTATGTTGATGATTATGGCTTACATCCAAATTATCTCAGTAAATTAGAATACTTTATAGCATCAGCTTAGAAAATTATTTTAAAATCCGAAATGTTGGCTTAGGATAGGTTCACACTGCGTTAATGCAGCTTGTGCAACACATGCATTAAATGGGCTGCCTTAACGCAAGTGCCAAAATTCGATTGCGCTAGAACAGATAGAGCTAGCAGATGCTCGCTTCCCAGGGTCTGTCACTCAATGCGCCTGATATAGAGTTTAATGGCAGCGTTAACGGACTGCGTTACACCACGTTATGCCGCGGTGTAACGCAGTCCGTCTAACGGACTGCCTGGATGTAATGTGAACCTGGCCTTACCAAAATGTATGTATGCACTCAATACTTGGTCGAGGCTCCTTTTGCATCAATTACTGCAACAATGCGGAGTGGCGTGGAGGCGGTCAGCCTGTGGTACTGCTGAGGTGTTATGGAAGCTCAGGTTGCTTTGATAACAGCTTTCAGCTGCATTGTTGGGTCTGGTGTCTCTCATCTTCCTCTTGACAATACCTCATAGATTCTCTATGGGGTTAAGGTCAGGAGAGATTGCTGGCCAATCAAGTACAGTGATACTGTTGTTTTTAAACCAGGTATTGGTACTTTTGGCAGTGTGGACAGGTGCCAAGTCCTGCTGGAGAATGAAATTTCCATCTCCAAAAAGCTTGTTGGCAGAGGGAAGCATGTAGTGCTTTGAAATTTCCTGGTAGACGGCTGTGCTGACTTTGGTCTTTATAAAACACAGAGGACCTACACCAGCAGATGACATGGTTATCCAAACCATCACTGATTGTGGAAACTTCGCACTAGACTTCAAACAACTTGGATTGTGTGCTTCTCCACTCTTCCTCCAGACTCAGGGACCTTGATTTCCAAATGAAATGCAAAATTTACTTTCATCTGAAAACAACACCTTGGACCATTGAGTAACAGTCCAGTTCTTTTTCTCCTTGACCGAGGTAAGACGCTTTTGGTGTTGGAAATTAGTCATGGGTGGCTTGACACAAGGAATATGACACTTGTAACCCATGTCCTGGATACATCTGTGTGTGCTGACTCCAGCAGCAGTCCACTCCTTGTGAATCTCCCCCAAGTTTTATAATGCCCTTTTCTTAGCAATCCCTATAAGGCCGGGGTCACACTAGCGATGAATACAGATGAGTGCCTTGAGATATAACATCGCATATCACTCGGACCAGCGTTCATTTTTTGGGCCGCTCATATTTATTTTATGCTCGGCCGTATTATGCGTTCCAGTGAAATCGCAGCATGCTGCGATTGTCACCGACACTCGGCCGAGTCTCGACTCACTCGCACCTATATAAGCCTATGGGTGAGCCAACACACATCACTCGGATATCATCCAAGTGATGTGCATTATAAGCTGACCCCAGCAATGGAGGAGATGAAGAAATTAATTGATCCGTCTCCTCCGCAACGGTGCTCCAATCCTCTCTCTGTAACTGTGGTTACAGTTCACACGGAAAATGGATTGGGATAAATCCACACATGTAAAGAAAAAAACTTTTTGTTTCTCCAGCGATCAGTCCAATGGTAGAGTAAAATATACCTTTTATTTATCCATTAAAAAGTTCCAGATTTCTTCAATAACAGTATTGCATACACTCAATCCCTTATGGACGACATGTTTCAACACCACATGTCTCTTCCTCCAGGTCCAACCATTTAGTAAATTCAAAAAAAAATTCATTTTTTCTCATTAATGTACATTCTGCACCCCATCTTCACTGAAAAAAAAGCAGAAATGTAGTAATTTTTGCAAATTTATTAAAAAAGAAAAACTGAAATATCACATGGTCATAAATATTCAGACCTTTTGCTCAGTATTGAGTAGAAGCACCTTTTTGAGCTTGTACAGCCATGAGTCTTCTTGGGAATGATCCAACAAGTTTTCACACCTGGATTTGGGGATCCTCTGCCATTCTTCCTTGCAGATCCTCTCCAATTCCATCAGGATGGATGGTGAATGTTGGTGGACAGCCATTTTCAGGTCACTCCAGAGATGCTCAACTGGGATTAGGATAGGGCTTTGGCTGGGCCAGTCAAGAATGATCACAGAGTTGTTCTGAAGCCACTCCTTTGTTATTTTAGCTGTGTGCTTAGGGTCATTGTCTGGTTGGAAGGTGAACCTTCAGCCAAGTCTGAGGTCCAGAGCACTCTGCAAGAGGTTTTCATCTGGGATATCTCTGTACTTGGCTGCATTCATGCTTCCTTCAATGACAATCAGTCATCCTGCCCCTACAGCAGAAAAACACCCCATAGCAGGATGCTCCCGCCACCATGTTTCACTGTTGGGATTGTATTGGACAGGTGATGCTCAGTGCCTGGTTTTCTCCACACATACAATTTACAATTATCACCAAAAAGGTCTATCTTCATCTCATCAGAACAGATAATCTTATTTCTCATAATCTGGAAGTCCTTCATGTTTTTTTTTAGCAAACTCTATGTGGGCTTTCATATGTCTTGCACTGAGGAGAGGCTTCCATCTGGCCACTCTGCCATAAAGGCCAGACTGGTGGAGGGCTGCAGCGATAGTTGACTTTGTAGAACTTTCTCCCATCTCCCTACTGCATCTCTGGAGCTCAGCCACAGTGATCTTGGGTTTCTTCTTTACCTCTCTCACCAAGGCTGGCTCTTCTCCCACGATTGCTCAGTTTGGCTGTATGGCCAGGTCTACGAAGACTTCTGGTGGTCCCAAACTTCTTCCATTTAAGGATTATGGAGGCCATTGTTCTCTTAAGAACCTTGAGTACCGCATACATTTTGTTGTAGCCTTGGCCAGATCTGTGCCTTGCCACAATTCTGTCTCTGAGTTCCTTGGCCAGTTCCTTTGACCTCATGATTCTCATTTGGTCTGACATGCACTGTGAGCTGTGAGGTCTTATATAGACAGGTGTGTGCCTTTTCAAATGAAGTCCTATCAGTTTAATTAAACACAGCTGGCCTCCAATGAATTACTAGAACCATCTCAAGGAGGATGACAAGGAAATTGACAGTATGTGACTTAAATACGAGTGTCTGAGCAAAGGGTCTGAATAATTATGACCATGTGATATTTTAGTTTTTGTTTTTTATTAAAATTGCAAAAATTACTACATTTCTGTTTTTTTGGAGTGCAGAGTATACATTAATGTGAAAAAATGAACGTTTTTGAATTTACCAAATGGTTGCAATGAAAAAAAGAGTGAAAAATTTGAAGGGGTCTGAACACTTGCCGTACCCACTATCTATATATAAATATACATACATATATATATATAGATAGATAGATAGATAGATAGATATACACCTATATATATATATATTGTAGTGTTTCACCCGCTACGGGTCTAGGGGACACTCGCTTAGGTGCGGCGGATGACACTCAGGAGACACGTTTCCTTAAAAGTTCACAGGGTTTATTGCTCCATAAACCACATTGCAGCAGGAACAACAGGTAAACAGTCTTACTTCAGACAGATGATTCCTCAATGTCCATAATAGAGCTCCGCTCCCTCACGTCTGTGGGCTCACAGACCGTGCTATGTCCAGCACGTAGGCTCTCCAGCCTAAAGATAGTCTCTGTGTGTTGTTCAGGACGTCTATCCCCACGAGGAACCGTCCAACACACAGGCCATTCTGCAGTGTCCAGCCAGGACACACGGAGGTGTGTCCACTCTGACACACACCCACACACTCCCTCCATGTGCTACACACACCTCCTTACATAGGTGTAACCACACCCAGGTACCTGTCACATGGCTAGTCAGGTGAACGTGACATCACCACAGGTCCTTACACACAAAACCATCTTACGTGTTCAGACACGCCTCTTTGGGTGGGTTTGTAGGTGACTGAACCCACCCATCTCTCCAATCACCTGGAAGCCTCCCAACGTAAACAAATCCCTCAGCAGTAGATCTGCTTGAGCAAAACATACCCAGGCTTCTATCACAGGGCCCCCCACCTCTGTGATACATACCATCCATCAATCACATGACCAGTCGCTATGCCACATATTCCCCCCCTCTGCCTAAAGCTGTGGGGCTTGGCACTTTCTATTACCCGACCAGAGATCCTTCTCTGTCGTCCCCGACAGTCAAACCGTCTGTCAAAGTCAGGGCCTGTTACTGAACCCTTTCGTCGGCATTCGTCAACCATTTCCGTCACACCCTTTGATAAAGACGACCCCTTGTCATCTCGTCTCAGTCGGATTTGGGCAACATAGTCAATCTGGCGTCGCAGTCCCCTTGCACCTATACAACCTGTCTGGACTGAAACTTTGTCAACACGTCCGCTACCGGGTCTCCGACGCAAGTCACTCAGGGTAGCTACCCTCTTAGCTGTGACATCAGTTGTGGACAGCGTCACTAACTGATTAGTTTCTGGGGACCAATTCACCTTACATGCCCCCACAGCCTTCTTGAACTCTTCATGCATAGACTCCCTGGCACAGGCCTCTCTCAGGTCCTCAGGTACGTCTATCATACATCTGAACAAGGAACTCTCCTTCTCTTCAGCTGTCACCAGACACCCATTTTGTTCAGCTTTCAGAGCCAACTTCCTCTGAACATCACCAGCTTCCAGACGTATCCACCATCTCTTGCATGGCATAACCATTCCTTCCAATGACTTTCTTCTATTAGGCTCTCACACGGCACTCAGCAGCCTATCTCCAAAGCTCCTCTTGCTTTAACCGGGTTTCTACTTCAGGCCATTGGTGGCCTCTTCTTTACTGTACTCCCTTTTCCTTAGAGTCACAGTCACCCGCATAATCTGTGTCACACCTCATAGAATGGCGAACCCCAAAGTCACACTCTTTCCGGGAGTCAGCTCCACACATTCTATCCATCACACCACTAACAGTCATATTGTGGCACACATCAGGTGATGTCATGTCCGTAAGTTGGGACCCTCCGCCATTTTCCATGGTCACGCCTAACTTAGGACTGTCAACTATAGGGGGTGCATTCTCTGCATTAACTTTCACACACAACAATTCATTTGCCCAGGACAACAGTCCGACTGAATCACGCTTTTGGGATGCTCTGCCCCCTTTTGGGAAACTACAATCCCGCGGGACTCCACCCCCTTTTGGTCAACTACTACTTTTTGGGTTACCGCCCCCCTTTTGGGACTCCGCCCCTTTCTTTTTGGAAACCACCATTCGGCGGAACTCCACCCCTTTTTGGGCAACTACTACCTTTTGGGTTACCCCCCCTTTTGGGACTCCACCCCTTTTTTTTTTAAACCACCATTCGGCGGAACTCCACCCCTTTTAGACACTGGCGTTCCCCGGGTTACCACCCCCTTTAGGGACACCACCCCTTTAGGGTTACCACCCCTTTTTGGGCAATTTTTCTCCTTTAGGGCCACCACCCCCTTTAGGTACACCACCCCACTCTGGGGTACACACCATGGACTTCCCCACAGTACTCTCAAGCCCCAACAGTTCCACAATATATATCTCTTTAGGTCGGCACTGGCCCTTTAAGAGTCTGCACGACCTAGTCCAGCAATGTCTTTTTTTTTTTTCCCTTTTTCTCTTTGCTGCAGCTACACTTCACAAGGCTCTGCACTGCAGACTTCGTGGACCCGCCGATCCACAGCAAGCCGCTTGTCACCTTCGTGGACCCGCCGATCCACAGCAAACTTCGTAACCCCGCTGAGTTACCGCCAGACGCCTTCAATCTTCGTGGCCAGGCCGAGCCACAGCAAGTTGATCAAAGAAGAAAAAAAAAGAAATACATGGACTCGCCGGTCCACAGCAAGCACCTGCACACGTGCTTTATAGAAAAAACACAGTCTCTCAATGATCTCAGTCAGAATAAGGCCGGGGTCACACATGCGTGTTTTACGTACGTAAGAGCTCAAAAACTACGTACGTAAAACTCGCATTACATACGGCACAATGCTTCTCAATGGGGCTGCTCCTATTAGCCGTATATTACGGTTCAGTATTATACGGCTTTCTACGGCCGTACAAAATCGCAGCATGCTGCGTTTGTCAGCGTATTGCGCAAATAATACGCCAATGAAAGTCTATGGGGGCGAGAAAAATACGGATTCCACACGGACCAGCAGTGTGACTTGCGAGAAATACGCAGCGGTGTTAGTGAAAAGTCGGTAATTCAATTGCCGGCTTTTCATTTCTCCTGCACAAACCCGACAGGATATGAGACATGGTTTACATATAGTAAACCATCTCATATCCCCTTTTTTTTTGCATATTCCACACTACTAATGTTAGTAGTGTGTATGTGCAAAATTTCAGCGCTGTAGCTGCTGAAATAAAGGGTTAAATGGCGGAAAAAATTGGCGTGGGCTCCCGCGCAATTTTCTCCGCCAGAGTGGTAAAGCCAGTGACTGAGGGCAGATATTAATAGCCAGGAGAGGGTCCATGGTTATTGGCCCCCCCGTGGCTAAAAACATCTGCCCCCAGCCACCCCAGAAAAGGCACATCTGGAAGATGCGCCTATTCTGGCACTTGGCCACTCTCTTCCCACTCCCTGTAGCGGTGGGATATGGGGTAATGAAGGGTTAATGCCACCTTGCTATTGTAAGGTGACATTAAGCCAGATTAATAATGGAGAGGCGTCAATTATGACACCTATCCATTATTAATCCAATTGTTGGAAAGGGTTAAATAAAACACACACACACATGATTTTAAAGTAGTTTAATGAAATAAACACAGCGGTTGTTGTAATAATTTATTGTTCTCTCAATCCATCAGGAACACCCTCGCTTGGAAAAATAATAAACGCACAAGATACATATCTTCTGGTGAACCGTCTCGTCCCACGAAGTAATCCATCTGAAGGGGTTAACTAATATTACAGGCAGGAGCCCTGCTAAATGACGCTGTGCTCCGTGCCTGTAATCCCCGCGAATGAATGAAATGTAGGTCATTGACCTACATTTCCTTCAGTCGCGGTGATGCGCCCCCTGGTGGATGTCCTCATATGACCTGGAGCGTGGGAAAAAGTTCCCAGGCTGCAGTTCATGAGAACATCCAGCAGAGGCGCATCACCGCAACTGAATGTAAGTACAGATCCAGCTTTCCTTTCAGCACCCGGGGGATTACAGGCACGAGCGAGTGGTTTATCGCAGCTCGTGCCTGTAATATTAGTTAACCCCTTCAGATGGATTACTTCGTGGGACGAGACGGTTCACCAGAAGGTATGTATCTTGTGCGTTTATTATTTTTCCAAGTGAGGGTGTTCCTGATGGATTAAGAGAACAATAAATTATTACAGCAACCGCTGTGTTTATTTCATTAAACTACTTTTAAATCATGTGTGTGTGTGTGTTTTAACCCTTTCCAACAATTGGATTAATAATGGATAGGTGTCATAATTGACGCCTCTCCATTATTAATCTGGCTTAATGTCACCTTACAATAGCAAGGTGGCATTAACCCTTCATTACCCCATAGCCCACCGCTACAGGGAGTGGGAAGAGAGTGGCCAAGTGCCAGAATAGGCGCATCTTCCAGATGTGCCTTTTCTGGGGTGGCTGGGGGCAGATGTTTTTAGCCACGGGGGGGGCCAATAACCATGGACCCTCTCCTGGCTATTAATATCTGCTGTCAGTCACTGGCTTTACCATTCTGGCGGAGAAAATTGCGCGGGAGCCCACGCCAATTTTTTCCGCCATTTAACCCTTTATTTCAGCAGCTACAGCGCTGAAATTTTGCACATACACACTACTAACATTAGTAGTGTGGAATATGCAAAAAAAAGGGGATATGAGATGGTTTACTGTATGTAAACCATGTCTCATATCCTGTCGGGTTTGTGCAGGAGAAATGAAAAGCCGGCAATTGAATTACCGGCTGTTCACAGATATCGCGCTGAATGAAATCTAAATACAGAATATATATATATGTGTCTCAATGACATATATATATATATATATATACTGTATATATGTTTTCCCGAACATTTGAGCACATAAATCCATTAGATGTCGGTTTTGCAAGCCTGCGAGAAAATCTCGCAGTACGGATGCCATACGGATTACATACGGAGGATGCCATGCGCAAAATACGCTGACACACCCTGACTACGGATCAATATTTTGGGAACATTTCTCCGTATTACGGCCGTAGTACGGACGTATAATACGTGGCGTATTGTCTTACGCCATGTGTGACTCCAGCCTAACACAGACTACGGTCTGTTACACACCCGGCTTTAACACAGCCCAAACATAGTTTTTCACTGACCCCGGTCAGTACAATACACGGTTTTCAGACCGTCACCCGTTGGCAACTTCACAGGTTCCTGGACACCCCTCAGCCTCAGAGATGCCCAGGTGCACTGTCTCTGTTTTCTTCCACTCTGACCCCGGTCAGTACACACGGACACCTGTCCGTTACCTGTTGGTGCCGGCCACACAGGTTCCCGGATCCCTCTTCTCCTCCTCAAAGGTATCCCATAAACAGCAGTTCTCACTGACCCCGGTCAGTATTTACTCACGGTTGTCAAGACCGTCCACTCTTCTGGCTCAGACCAGCCAGCGCTGCAACCTGTGTTCCTTGGATCGTTGCCCGCATTCGAAACACCAATTGTAGCGTTTCACCCGCTACGGGTCTAGGGGACACTCGCTTAGGTGCGGCGGATGACACTCAGGAGACACGTTTCCTTAAAAGTTCACAGGGTTTATTGCTCCATAAACCACATTGCAGCAGGAACAACAGGTAAATAGTCTTACTTCAGACAGATGATTCCTCAATATCCATAATAGAGCTCCCTCATGTCTGTGGGCTCACAGACCATGCTATGTCCAGCACGTAGGCTCTCCAGCCTAAAGATGATCTCTGTATGTTGTTCAGGACGTCTGTCCCCACGAGGAACCATCCAACACACAGGCCATTCTGCAGTGTCCAGCCAGGACACACGGAGGTGTGTCGACTCTGACACATACCCACGCACTCCCTCCGGTGACCAGAAAAATGCCCACAGGAAAATTGCCCACATGAAAAATTGACACAGGAAAAATGCCCACAGGAAAATTGCCCACACGGAAAATTCCCCACATGGAAAATTCCCCACACAGAAAATTCCCCACACGGAAAATTCCCTACACGGAAAATTCCCCACATGGAAAATTCCCCACATGGAAAATTCCCCACATGGAAAATTCCCCACACGGAAAATTCCCCACACAGAAAATTCCCCACACGGAAAATTCCCCACACGGAAAATTGCCAATTACAGCATCACAAAAGTTTCAGATCTATGATATTTCAGGTGCAAGGTGAGGATGTTCACATAATATGTGATCAACTTGTCATTTACAGTTGACTTAGTGCAAAACTGCAAAAATGATGATCTGTGGTTTGCAGCAGTCTGTCATTATCAGCAATAGATAGATCTAGTCTGCCCTCATCTCTCACTGATTCTGCCTTACTCCTCCAACCAGCCCAAAACAGCAGCACATGCAGAACCAGCAGCAGTGTGATCCAGAGGAGCCATCACTGCTATCAGTGCTCACAAAAGAATCACTGCTGCTGGCAGAGATAGTTGGTCCTGGAAGCCCAGAAGGCACTGCAGAAAGGTGAGATTCCGTCACTCGTACCACTTTGTGTTCTTGCTGAGAATGTATGATATGCTTTTGCAGTGGAGTCCGATGGGCCCCTGGGTCAGATGTATGGGCCCCTGTAGTGTTCTAAATTCTATAAAGACGTATGAATTGCCCCCCTCCCCCTTCATTATGTAGTAATGTCCCCCATACTGATATATATGCCCATCATCCTGGTGAATATGTCTGCATCCTGGTATATATGTCCTAATGCTGGTATATATGGTCCCCATCCTAGTATGTATGGTCCACATGATCTCCATCCTGGTATTTATGCCCCCTTTCTGGTATATATGTCCCTATCCTGGTTTACATGGTCCCCAATCCTAGGCTATGTGCACACATAGGAAATGTGGTGCAGAATTTTCTGCACTAAATCTGCATCTCCTGGCAGAATCAGCAGGTGCCTTTTTTATGCGGTTTTTTGTGTGTTTTTAGTGCGTTTTTTGTGCGTTTTTTATGCGGTTTTTGTGCAGATTTTACCACTGCAGATTTCTATTAATGGAGGGGTGCCGAAACGCTGCAGAACTGCACAAAAGAAGAGACATGCACTTCTTTGAAATCTGCACTGTTCCTGCGCAGATTTTTCTGCACCATGTGCACAGCTTTTTTTTTCACATTGATTTACATTGTACTGTAAATCACAGTGCAGTTCTGCAGCGTTTCTGCAGCTGAAAAATCTGCTGCAGTTCTGCACCAATTCTGCACTAAATACAGGGTATGTGCACATGATGCAGATTTAGTGCAGAATTGGTGCAGAACTGCAGCAGATTTTTCTGCTGCAGAAACGCTGCAGAACTGCACTGTGATTTACAGTACAATGTAAATCAATGTGAAAAAAAAGCTGTGCACATGGTGCAGAAAAATCTGCCCAGAAACGCTGCAGATTTCAAAGAAGTGCATGTCACTTCTTTTGTGCAATATAGAAAAATCAGCCGCACTCTTATGGTATATCTCGGGTTTTTCCCGAGTACAGCCAGCACCAACTTAAGATAGCTGAGTGCGCTCCTTTTTTCCTAATACTTCTTTTGTGCAGTTCTGCAGTGAGGCATTTCCACTGAAGTTGGACCAACCTGGAATTAGATTTTCCTCTTTGATTTTGAGTATCATTCTAAATCCAGACCTCCATGGGATATTAATTTTGATTTAAATTGATCATTTTTATGTTTTATTGTTCTCAACACATTCCACTATGTAATGAATACAGATTTGCAACTGAAATATTTCATTCAGTGATATCTAGGATGTGGTATTTTAGTGTTCACTTTATTTTTTTGAGCAGTATATATATATATATATATATATATATATATATATATACTGTATATATATATACACTACCATTCAAAAGTTTAGGGTCACCCAGACAATTTTGTGTTTTCCATGAAAACTCATACTTTTATTAATCAAAAGAGTTGACGAATGAATTGAAATTCTAGTCCAGACATTGACAAGGTTCGAAAAAAAAGATTTTTAGGAGAAAGAATAATTTTCTCCTTCAAACTTTGCTTTTGTCAAAGAATGCTCCCTTTGAAGCAATTACAGCTTTTCAGACCTTTGGCATTCTAGCAGTTAATTTGCTGAGGTAATCTGGAGAAATTTCACCCCATGCTTCCAGAAGCCCCTTCGACAAGTTGGATTGGCTTGATGGGCACTTTTTGCATACCATACCGTCAAGCTGCTCCCACAACAGCTCAATGGGGTTATGATCTGGTGACTACGCTGGCCACTCATTACAGATAGAATACCTGCTGCCTGCTTCTTCCCTAAATATTTCTTGCATCATTTGAAGGTGTGCTTTGGGTCATTGTCCTGCTGTAGGATGAAATTGGCTCCAATCAAGCATTGTCTACAGGGTATAGCATGGCATTGCAAAATGGAGTGATAGCCTTCCTTGTTCAAAATACCTTTTACCTTGTACAAATCTCCCTCTTTACCATCACCAAAGCAACCCCAGAACATCGCATTACCTCCACCATGCTTGACAGATGGCGTCAGGCACTCTTCTAGCATCTTTTCAGTTGTTCTGCATCTCAGAAATGTTCTTCTGTGTGATCCAAACACCTCAAACTTGGATTTGTCTGTCCATAACACTTTTTTTAAATCTTCCTCTGTCCAATGTCTGTGTTCTTTTTGCCCATATTAATCTTTTTCGTTTATTAGCCAGTCTCAGTTATGGCTTTTTCTTTGCCACTCTGCCCTGAAGGCCAGCCTCCCAGTGTTGCCTCTTCACTGTAGACGTTGACACTGGCATTTTGCTTGTATTATTTAATGAAGCTGCCAGTTGAGGACCTGAGAGGCATCAATTTCTGAAACTACAGACTCTATTGTACTTGTCTTGTTGCTCAGTTGTGCAGCGTGGCCTCCCACTTCTCTTTCCACTCTGGCTAGAGCCTGTTTGTGCTCTCCTCTGAAGGGAGTAGTACACACCGTTGTAGGAAATCTTCAGTTTCTTGGCAATTTCTCGCAAGGAATAGCCTTCATTTCTGAGAACAAGAATAGACTGTTGAGTTTCACATGAAAGTTCTTTTTTTCTCACCATTTTGAGAGTTTAATGGAACCAACACGTGTGATGCTCCAGATTCTCAACTAGCTCAAAGGAATGATAGGTTTATAGGTTCTCTAATCAGCCAAACTGTTTTCAGTTGTGCTAACATTTTTGTGCAAGCCTTTTCAATGGTATTCTAGCCATCCATTAGCCTTCTTAGACAGTTAGCAAACACAAAGTACCATAAAAACACTGGAGTGATGGTTGTTGGAAATGGGCCTCTATACACCTGAAACATACATGAAGATATTGCATTACAAACCAGACATTTGCAGCTAGAATAATCATTTACCACATTGACAATGTATAGAGTGTATTTCAGAATCACTTAATGTTAGCTTCTTTGGAAAAAACTGTGCTTTTCTTTCAAAAATAAGGACATTTCTAAGTGCCCCTAAACTTTTCAATGGTAGTGTATACAGTATATATGTATATACATATACACTGCTCAAAGAAACAAAGGGAAAACTTAAACAACAGAATATAACTCCAAGTAAATCAAACTTCTGTGAAATCAAACTGTCCACTTTCTTAACACTGTTTGACAATCAATAAAGGAGTGGTTCTTCAGGTGGGGACCACAGACTACATCTCAGTAGGAATGCTTTCTGGCTGATGTTTTGGTCATTTTTGAATGTTGGTTGTTCTTTCACACTTGTGGTAGCATGAGACGGACTCTATAACCCACAAAAGTGGCTCAGGTAGTGCCGCTCATCCAAGATGGCACATCAATGCGAGCTGTGGCAAGGTTTGCTATGTCTGTGACAGGCCAGCACACCAGGAGACGTGGAGGGGGCCATAGGAGGGCAACAACCCAGCAGCAGGACTGCTACCTCAGCCTTTGTGCAAGGAGGAACAGGAGGAGCACTGCCAGAGCTCTGCAAAATGACCTTCAGCAGGCGACAAATGTGCATGTGTCTGCACAAACGGTTAGAAACCAACTCCATGAGGATGGTCTGAGTGCCCAATGTCCACAGATGGGGGTTGTGCTCACAGCCCAACTCCCTGCAGGATGCTTGAGATTTGCCACAGAACACCAAGATTGGCAAATTTACCACTGGCGCCCTGTGCTCTTCACAGATGAAAGCAGGTTCACACTGAGCACATGTGACAGACGTGACCGAGTCTGGAGACGTCGTAGAGAGCGATCTGCTGCCTGCAAAATCTTACAGCATGACCGGTTTGGAAGTGGGTCAGTGATGGTGTGGGGTGGCATTTCTTTGGAGGGCAGCACAGCCCTCCATGTGCTTACCAGACGTAGCCTGACTGCTATTAGGTAACGAGATGAGATCCTCAGACCCCTTGTGAGACCATATGCTGGTGTGGTTGGCGCTGGGTTCCTCCTAATGCAGGACAATGCAAGACCTCATTGCTGAGGTGTGTCAGCAGTTCCTGCAAGATGAAGGCATTGAAGCTATGGACTGGCCTGCCCTTTCCCCAGACCTGAATCCGATTGAACACATCTGGGACATGTCTCACACCATCCACCAACTTCACATTGCACCACAGACTGTCCAGGAGTTGGCGTATGCTTTAGTCCAAGTTTGGGAGAAGAGTTCTCAGAAAACCATCCGCCGCCTCATCAGGAGCATGCTCAGTTGTTGTAGGGAGGTCATACAGGCACGTGGAGGCCACACACACTACTGAGCAGCATCATTTCCTTGAGGCATTTCCACTGAAGTTGGATCAGCCCGTAACTTCATTTTCCACTTTGATTTTGAGCATCATTCCAAACCTCCGTGGGATATTAGTTGTGATTTACGTTGATAATTTTTAGGTTTTATTTTTCTCAACACATTCCACTATGTAATGAATAAAGATTTACAACTGGAATATTTCATTCAGTGATATCTAGGATGTGGGATTTTAGTGTTCCCTTTATTTTTTTGAGCACTGTATATTACTTGTAAGGGGATCTAATGAAAATAGCAGAAATTATATACAAAAGCAAAATACTAGCTCGAACAAGGGGGTCGAGGTCCAAGTGAAAGATGAGGAGGAAGTGGAGGTGGATTTGGCAGAGGCGGAGGTAGCCAACACCTTTTTAATTTTTTGTTTTCTTGCGGGGGAGCCTACAAAATTAAACAATCAAAAATTGAGTCTAACCATGGCTTGGTGTGGCTGTCTGTGATGACACCCCCTGCCATGATAAACAAACATTCAAACAGTACTCTTGCCGCAGTGCAGGCCAGCACCTCCAAGGCTTAAAGGGCAAGCTCAGGCCATGTGTCCATTTTGGAGACCCAGAAGTTAAATGGGGCAGACCCATCAGTTATAACGTGTAGACGTGTGGACAGGTACTCTTCCACCATGCTGTGGAAATGCTGCATCATGCTGATATGAACCGTATCAGATGGTGGTGCTGGATGTTGTGACATGCAGAGGAATGATTTCCACATTTCAACCATACTAACCCTGCCTTCCAAGATGCTGTGTGTATTGGCTCAAGTGTTCCCGGCTTCCCAGAGTCAATAACAAGCTGTCCTTGGTGAGAAGTGTATGGTCTGGGTCCCCTGTATTCCTCAACCACGCTCGAGTGATGCCCGTGAGCAGCTTGGAGTGCCACTCTGTTGGTAGCCGTGTTTCCAACGTCCTCCTATCCTCATCCTCCAAAACTGTTCCTTTGTTGGAACAGCCTTATGACTTATAATGCTGTGAGTGTTGCCTGATCCTCCTGCTCCTCATCCACCTGTGCTATCAACTCATCCATTATCACCTGAAGGGTTTTTTCAAGCACACATAGAAGTGGGATAGTAACACTGATGGTGACATCATCAGCGCTGGCCATGTTGGAGGAATATTCAAAGCAGTGCAGCATGGCACACACGTTCCACTTGGAGGCCCACTCATTCGTGGTGATGTAGTTATGCACATCTTATCTGGGCATGAACGTGTGTGTGCAGGGCAGGGATGGCCCACCTGGCAATGTGGTGGTGGCTCTGAACAACATACTGCGAGACAGCCACCATCATTTTTTTTTTTAAATGTTGACGTTCAGGCACATGGTTCGTGGGTGGCTAGAATGGAATTTCCTCTTTCTCTTGAGGATTTGGAGTATTGAGAGCTGAAATTTTCCATGTGACAACATGGTTGTTGACACTGCTGGTGATGATGGTGTTGCTGTCACATTCTGTCTTTGTGGGGAGGCAGGTGGCCCTGTTGAAGGTGACAGAGAGGAAGAGGCAGGGAGCGCAGCAAAAGAAGGAGCAGGAGAAGGCTTAGGTTTGTCATGCTTTTTAAGATATGTACTCCACTGCACTTTGTGCTTGGATTTGGGATGCCTGTTTATGCAGGTGGTGTTCAGATTTAGAATATTTACGCCTCTCTTGAGGCTCAGAAAGCACAGCGTGAAAACAGCCCTGCCGCCTATCTTCACTACATTGGGTGAAGAAGTTCCACGCCAGGGAGCTTCTTTGGGCTGACTTTCGAGGTCCCATTACCATGGCGCGGTTGGCAGTAGCAGACGAAGTACTATCTATGGGCCGACCACTGTACTTTTTCACCCTGCTCCATCTCTTGCTTTGCAGATTGGGAAACTTGACTACCTCCTTTTTTTCCGAAAAGCATTGGTCACTATAAGGCCCTTCAATAAACATGAGGTCAAGGACCTCATCATCCTTCGCATCAGCTTCCACCCAGTCCTGACCCCTGCCCTCCTTGATGGACTGCACACTGAAGAATGCTGCAGCAGTTGGCACCTGTATTTCCTCATCCCTAGAGATGTGCTGTGATGTTGTGCTAAGCGTGCTCAGTGGCCCTCCCATGTACCCATCCTCTTACAGAACAAGTGGATGGGCATCAGTGCACTTAGTCTCTTCTATTTCTGGAGCAGGATCAGGTGGATAGGCAACGGATCCCCAGCCAGTGGACTTATCAAACAGCATAAGAGACTGCTGCATGACTTGGGGCTCAGACTGCTTGGATGATATGCAAGAGAGTGAGGTGGAAGAACGATGACTAAAGTCCTCAGGTGCCAACTGAATGCTTTCTGCAGGGGACTGGGTGGAAGAAAATGTGATGGAACTATAGCTAATCTCAGCCATCCAATCTAACACGGCCTCCACATGTTCTGGCCTCATCATTTGTTTTGCAGTACTGGGGCCTACTAAATAATGCTGAACGTCCTGTCACCTGCGTGCACCTGAGAAAGGTGTTGCAGTTGTTCACCTAACAGGTGCAGATCGATCATGCCATCATCATCACCAGCAGCACCACAACCACGTCACCTATTTGATGCTCTCCTGGATTCGAGCACTCTACTCATGGCTATTATGCCACAGAGCAACAGGTTTTTATGGCGCAGAGTACAAGTTTTTTTTCCAAAGAATTCCAGGTTTTTATGCAACAGGGCAATAGAATTTTTTGCCACAGAGAAAAAGGTTTATTTGGCACAGAGCAATAGGATTTTTAGCCTCAGAATACCAGGTTTATATGGCACAGAGTACAAAGTTTATATGACACAGAGCAATAGGATTTTTTTGCCACAGAGAGCAAGGTTTATATGGCACAGAGCAATATAATATTTTGCCACAGAGTACAAGGTTTATATAACAAAGAGCAATAGGATTTTTTTGCCACAGAGAGCATGGTTAATATAGCACAGAGCAATGTCATGTTTTGCCACAGAGTACAAGGTTTATATGGCACACAGCAATAGATTTTTTTGTGACAGAATACAAGTTTTTTTTGGCACAGAAAATAGAATTTTTGCCACAGACAACAGGGTTTATATGGCACAGAGCAATAGTTTTTTTTTACCAGAGAACAAGGTTTATATGGCACAGAGCAATATGATTTTTGCCACAGAGCCACAGGCTTTTAGAGCACATACCACAAGGCTTTTATGTCAAAGCAACAGGCCGTTCGTTCAGTCTACACAACGGTGGTATGGCACACAGAAGCAGCCTTTCAGGGCAGAGAGCAGCAAGCTGTTAGGGCAGCCCACACAAAGCAGGTTATTGCACACAGGCTTTTAGAGCACAAGACTGATATTGCAAAGAGAAGTGAGAACCACACTGACATCGCACAAGTAACAGAATGGCGTCGCAACACGTGATCCTGTCTTTAAACAGGCAGGGTGCGCCGGCCAATCACAGCCATGACAGTACTTGATTATGTTGGCTCCGGGAGTGCCCACAGCCTGAGGCTATGTGCACATGTTGCGGATTGGGGTGCAGAATTTTCAGCACAAAATCTGCATCTCCTGGCAGAAAACGCAGGTGCGGATTTGCCGCGGATTTTATCCGCATTTTGTGCGTTTTTGTTGCGGAATTGATGCGGATTTTGTGCGGTTTTTACCCCTGCGGATTTCTATAATGGAAGGGGTCAGAAACGCTGCAGTTCCGCTCAAAAGAAGTAGCATGCTACTTCTTTCGATCCGCAGCGTTTTCCATGCGGATTTTTCCGCACCATTAGCACAGCATTTTTTTTTCTATTGATTTACATTGTACTGTAAATCACTTTGCAGAACTGCAGCGTTTCTGTGCGGCAAAATACGCTGCAGATCCGCACTAATTCCGCATCGTGTGCACATAGCCTAAAAGCATGTTGACTGGCTGTGCAGCAGCCTTTCAACAAGCTTTATTTGGCTGTGAACATGAACATTATGACGGACGTGCATGGATGCTAGGAGTCTGGTATGGACCCTGAACTTTACTGTTCGGGTTCACTCATCAGTATGTAGAAATAATGAGGTAAAAAACTCACCAAATACACGGACATGGAGTTAATTGAATACATTCACAAGCGCTTATGTGTGATGCCTCATTGATAAATATTGTTTGCTGGAAAGTGGAAAAAAATCCAAGTGTGGCGAAATTGTGCAATAAAATGGAATTTCATTATGTAAAATTCATAAAATGTGATTTTCTACGATAAAAATTACAGACCTCACCATTCTTAGCAGGTGAGAAAACTTGCAAAATCGGCAGTATATCAAATACTTATTTTCCCCACTGTAAATGTAACTATAAGAAGGGGTTATGCATAATGTATTAAGAAAATAAGATTCCCACACAATCATAGATGCAGATTATTTATGGTAAGAGCAGTGAGACTATGAAACTTTCTGTCTGGGAGAGATGTAATGGTGAATTCATTAAAAGAGTTGAAAAGGGGTTTGGTTGTCTTAGGCTACTTTCACACTAGCGTCGTGCACTGCACGTCGCAATGCGACGTTGCAGCGCACCGATGCATACTGTGCAAGCGCTGCACAACGGGGGCAGCGGATGCGGTTTTTCAACGCATCCACTGCCCCATTGTGAGGTGTGGGGAGGCGGGGGCGGAGTTCCGGCCGCGCATGCGCGGTCAGAAAAGACGGGAACGACGCACCAAAAAACGTTACAAGCAACGTTTTTTGGTGGCGACGGTCCGACGCAACACGACACAACCGTCGCATGATGGTTGCGACGTGTGGCAATGCGTCGCACTGCGTTGCTAATGCAAGTCAATGGAGAAAATACGCATCCTGCAAGCACTTTTGCAGGATGCGTTTTTTCTCCAAAACTACGCATAGCGACGTGCAGTGCACGACGCTAGTGTGAAAGTAGCCTTACATGTGTAGAATAATATTAGAATATACTAATCTACTATTTAATTGTCTAAGGGTCACTTCCGTCTGTCTGTCTGTCCTTCTGTCTGTCTGTCACAGATATTCATTGGTCGCGGCCTCTGTCTGTCATGGAATCCAAGTCGCTGATTGGTCGTGGCAAAGCAGCCACGACCAATCAGCGACGGGCGCAGTCCAGCGGAAAAATGGCCGCTCCTTCCTCCCCGCAGTCAGAGCCCGCTCCGTACTCCCCTCCATTCTGCCCTCACACAGGGTTAATGGCAACGGTAACGGACCGCGTTATGCCGCAGTGTAATGCACTCCGTTACCGCTGCTATAAACCCTGTGTGACCAACTTTTTACTATTCATGCTGCCTATGCAGCATGAATAGTAAAATGATCTAATGTTAAAAATAATAAAAAATCGTTATATACTCACTGTCCGTCGGCCCCCGGATCGACAACAAGCCTTTCCCACTTGTGACGCTCCGATAACCTCCCCATGCTGCGTCATCATCTCGCGAGACCAAAATGCACTCTTGAGACCAGAGCGCACTAGCAGCGTCGTTAACCGCTTCGCTTGGATCCGGGGCCTCCGGAAGGTGAGTATATAACTATATTTTATTTCATTTCTTTTTTTTAACAGGGATATGATGCCCACATTGCTATATACTACATGGGCTGGGCAATATACTACATGGGCTGGGCAATATACTACATGGGCTGGGCAATATACTACATAGGCTGTGCTATATACTACGTGGCTGGGCAATATACTACATGGGCTGGGCAATATACTACATGGGCTGTGCTATATACTACGTGGCTGGGCAATATACTACATGGGCTGTGCAATATGCTACGTGGCTGGGCAATATACTACGTTACTATAGAACGTGGGCTGTGCAATATACTACGTGGACTGCGCAATATGCTACATTGGCTGTGCAATATACAACGTGGGCTGCGCAATATACAACGTGGGCTGCGCAATATACAATGTGGGCTGCGCAATGTACTACGTGGGCTGCGCAATGTACTACGTGGGCTGCGTAATGTACAATGTGGGCTGTGCAATATACTACGTGGGCTGCACAATGTACTACATGGGCTGCGCAATGTACTACGTGGGCTGCGCAATGTACTGCGTGGGCTGACAAGGGCTGTGCTATATACTATGTGGCTGGGCAATATACTACATGGGCTGGGCAATATACTACGTGGGCTGTGCATTATACTACGTGGCTGGGCAATATACTACGTAACTATAGAATGTGGGCTGCACAATATACTACGTGGGCTGTGCAATATACAATGTGGGCTGTGCAATATACAACATGGGCTGCGCAATATACTACCTGGGCTGCGCAATATACTACCTGGGCTGCGCAATATACTACGTGGGCTGCGCAATATACAACGTGGGCTGCGCAATATACAACGTGGGCCGCACAATATACAACGTGGGCTGCGCAATATACCACGTGGGCTGCACAATATACAGTACGTGGGCTGCGCAATATACAATGTGGGCTGCGCAATATACTACGTGGGCTGTGCAATATACTACGTGGGCTGCGCAACGTACAACGTGGGCTGCGCAACGTACAACGTGGGCTGCGCAACGTACAACGTGGGCTGCGCAATGTACTACGTGGGCTGCGCAATGTACAATGTGGGCTGCCCGATATACTACGTGGGCTGCGCAATGTACTACGTGGGCTGCGCAATGTACTGCGTGGGCTGCACAATGTACTGCGAGGGCTGCGCAATGTACTGCATTGGCTGCGCAATGTACTGCATTGGCTTCGCAATGTACTGCGTTGGCTGCACAATGTACTGCGTGGGCTGCGCAATGCACTGCGTGGGCTGCGCAATGTACTTCTTGGGCTGCGCAATGTACTGCGTGGGCTGCGCAATGTACTGCGTTGGCTGCACAATGTACTGCGTGGGCTGCGCAATATACTGCATGGGCTGCTGTTATGACCCCAATGGCGAGGGTCTCAGAGGAACGTGGAAGTCTGCAGAATACAAAAATCCAGCTCATAGGGCAGTGGTAACTGGGTTAACCATATATCTACTCCTAACGCCAACACTAGAAGTAGCCGGGGATCATTCCTACGTTGATTCTAGATGACACGCGCCAGCCGGAGAATCTAGCTACCCCTAGTAGAGGAAAACAAAGACCTTTCTTGCCTCCAGAGAAGGGGACCCCAAAGCTGGGTAGAAGCCCCCCACAAATAATGACGGTGAGGTAAGAGGAAATGACAAACACAGAAATGAACCAGGTTTAGCACAGAGAGGCCCGCTTACTGATAGCAGAATAAAGAAAGGTAACTTATATGGTCAACAAAAACCCTATCAAAATCCACACTGGAAATTCAAGAACCCCCGAACCGTCTAACGGTCCGGGGGGAGAACACCAGCCCCCTAGAGCTTCCAGCAAAGGTCAGGATATAGATTTGGAACAAGCTGGACAAAAATACAAAACCAAAACAAATAGCAAAAAGCAAAAGGCAGACTTAGCTGATATAACTGGAACCAGGATCAGTAGACAAGAGCACAGCAGACTAGCTCTGATAACTACGTTGCCAGGCATAGAACTGAAGGTCCAGGGAGCTTATATAGCAACACCCCTAACAAACGACCCAGGAGCGGATAAAAGGAATGACAGAAAAACCAGAGTCAAAAAACTAGTAACCACTAGAGGGAGCAAAAAGCAAATTCACAACAGTACCCCCCCCCCTTAGTGAGGGGTCACCGAACCCTCACCACGACCACCAGGGCGATCAGGATGAGCGGCATGAAAGGCACGAACTAAATCGGCCGCATGAACATCAGAGGCGACCACCCAGGAATTATCCTCCTGACCATAGCCCTTCCACTTGACCAGGTACTGAAGCCTCCGCCTGGAGAGGCGAGAATCCAAGATCTTCTCCACCACGTACTCCAACTCGCCCTCAACCAACACCGGAGCAGGAGGCTCAGCAGAAGGAACTACAGGCACAATGTACCGCCGCAACAAGGACCTATGAAATACATTCTGAATAGCAAACGACACAGGAAGATCCAGACGAAAAGATACAGGATTAAGGATTTCCAATATCTTGTAAGGCCCAATAAAACGAGGTTTAAATTTGGGAGAGGAGACCTTCATAGGAACAAAGCGGGAAGAAAGCCATACCAAATCCCCAACGCGTAGTCGGGGACCCACACCGCGGCGGCGGTTGGCAAAGCGCTGAGCCTTCTCCTGTGACAACTTCAAGTTGTCCACCACATGATTCCAGATCTGCTGCAACCTATCCACCACAGAATCCACCCCAGGACAGTCAGAAGGCTCCACATGACCCGAAGAAAAGCGAGGATGGAAACCGGAGTTGCAGAAAAAAGGCGAAACCAAGGTGGCGGAACTAGCCCGATTATTAAGGGCAAACTCAGCCAACGGCAAGAATGTCACCCAATCGTCCTGATCAGCAGAGACAAAACACCTCAAATAAGCCTCCAAAGTCTGATTGGTTCGCTCCGTCTGTCCATTAGTCTGAGGATGGAAAGCAGACGAAAACGACAAATCAATGCCCATCCTACTACAAAAGGATCGCCAGAACCTGGAAACGAACTGGGATCCTCTGTCTGACACAATATTCTCAGGGATGCCGTGCAAACGAACCACGTTCTGGAAAAACACAGGAACCAGATCGGAAGAGGAAGGCAGCTTAGGCAAAGGAACCAAATGGACCATCTTGGAGAAGCGATCACATATCACCCAGATAACGGACATGCCCTGAGATAGCGGAAGATCAGAAATGAAATCCATGGAGATATGTGTCCAAGGTCTCTTCGAGACAGGCAAGGGCAAGAGCAAACCGCTGGCACGAGAACAGCAAGGCTTAGCTCGAGCACAAGTCCCACAGGACTGCACAAATGACCGCACATCCCTTGACAAGGAAGGCCACCAAAAGGACCTGGCCACCAGATCTCTGGTGCCAAAAATTCCCGGGTGACCTGCCAACACCGAGGAATGAACCTCGGAAATGACTCTGCTGGTCCACTTATCCGGGACAAACAGTCTGTCAGGTGTTGTGAATTTGGATTCTGGGCTCCCCCGGTGGCCGCTTGTGGAATTGGACTTGTCATCCTCTTTCCTGTTTCACCTGGTTCCATCAGTAGTGGGTGTCGCTATTTAAGCTCATTTCTCTGGTGGTTTCTTGCCGGTCAACAATGTTATCTGATGCCTCTCAGTGCTTGTTCCTGCTTCTAGACAACCACTAGATAAGTTGGACTTTTGTCCATGTTTTGTTTTGCCTATTTGTTCCAGTTCACAGCTGAAGTTTTGTTACTGTGTCTGGAAAGCTCTCGTTGATCAGGGATTGCTACTCTGGCGTTATGAGTTAATGCCAGAGTTTAAGGTAATCTCTGGATGGTGTTTTGTTAGTGTTTTTCTGCTGACCATGAAAGTATACTATCTGTCTTCTGCTATCTGGTAAGCGGACCTCAAATTTGCTAAGACTATTTTCCTGCTGCGTTTGTTGTTTCATCTGAACTCACCGTCGTTACATGTGGGGGGCTATTGTCTTCTTTGGAATATTTCTCTGGAGGTGAGCCAGGTCTTATATTTCCCTCTGCTAGCTATTTAGGTCTTAGGCCAGAGCTGGGCATCTAGCGATAAATGGGAAATGCTACCTGGCTATTTCTAGTTGCGCGGCAGGCTTGGTTCATGGTCAGTATAGTTCCATCTTCCGAGAGCTTGTCCCTCTATAGGCTTGCTATGATCTCTGCCTGCAGAGATCATGACAGTTTGACCGGCCAATAAAGTGTTAAAGACCCAGGTTGAGAAAGGAGAGTTATAAGAAGTCTGCTGGAATTTTTTTTTTTTTTTTTTTTCTCCTCCAGTCTGCCTTGCTGCAGTCTTTTTTTTCTCTCTCCTCCTAATCTCTGTATGGCTCTGTGTGCACCTGACAATAATGGATCTTCAGAGTGTAACTGTGGGTTTGAATAATCTCATCACGAAAGTACAAAATTTACAAGATTTTGTGGTACATGCTCCGGTATCTGAGCCGAGAATTCCTTTGCCGGAGTTCTTCACAGGGAATAGAGCTAGCTTCCAGAATTTCCGAAATAATTGTAAGCTTTATTTGTCCCTGAAGTCTCGTTCAGCTGGAGACCCTGCTCAGCAGGTTAGGATTGTGATTTCCTTGCTCAGGGGTGACCCTCAAGATTGGGCCTTCTCATTGCCAGCAGGGGATCCTGCGTTACGCGATGTGGATGCGTTTTTTCTGGCCTTGGGCTTGCTTTATGAGGAACCTCATTTGGAACTTCAGGCAGAAAAAACTTTGATGGCACTATCTCAGGGGCAAGACGAAGCTGAAGTTTACTGCCAAAAATTCCGTAAATGGTCTGTGCTTACTCAGTGGAATGAGTGCGCCTTGGCGGCAACTTTCAGAGAAGGTCTCTCTGATGCCGTTAAGGATGTTATGGTGGGGTTCCCTGTGCCTGCAGGTCTGAATGAGTCCATGACAATGGCTATCCAGATTGATAGGCGTCTGCGGGAGCGCAAACCGGTGCACCATCTGGCGGTGTCTATGGAAAAGACGCCAGAAAGTATGCAGTGTGATAGAATTCTGTCCAGGAGCGAGCGACAGAATTTTAGACGGAAGAATGGATTGTGTTTCTATTGTGGGGATTCTACTCATGTTATATCAGCATGCTCTAGGCGTACAAAGAAGCTTGATAAGTCTGTTTCCATTGGCACCATTCAGTCTAAGTTTATTTTGTCTGTAACCCTGATTTGCTCTTTGTCATCCATTGCCACGGACGCCTATGTTGACTCTGGCGCCGCTCTGAGTCTTATGGATTGGTCCTTTGCCAATCGTTGTGGTTTTGATTTAGAGCCTTTGGAGACTCTTATTCCTCTGAAGGGGATTGACTCCACCCCATTGGCTAATAATAAACCACAATACTGGACACAAGTAACCATGCGTATCAATCCGGATCACCAGGAGATTGTTCGTTTCCTGGTGCTGTATAATTTACATGACGATTTGGTACTGGGATTGCCATGGTTGCAGTCTCACAACCCAGTCTTGGACTGGAGAGCAATGTCTGTGTTGAGCTGGGGATGTAAGGGTATTCATGGGGACTTACCTTTGGTTTCTATTTCGTCGTCCATTCCCTCTGAAGTCCCTGAGTTCCTCTCTGACTATCAAGACGTCTTTGACGAACCCAAGCTTGGGTCGTTACCTCCGCACCGTGAGTGCGATTGTGCCATAGATTTGATACCGGGTTGTAAATATCCAAAGGGTCGTTTGTTTAATCTGTCTGTGCCGGAACATGCTGCTATGCGGGAATATATAAAGGAGTCTTTGGAAAAGGGACATATTCGTCCATCTTCTTCTCCCTTGGGAGCTGGGTTTTTCTTTGTCTCAAAAAAAGACGGCTCTTTGAGACCATGTATTGATTATCGGCTTCTGAATAAGATCACTGTTAAGTATCAATACCCATTGCCATTGCTTACTGATTTGTTTGCTCGTATAGAGGGTGCTAAGTGGTTCTCTAAAATTGATCTTCGTGGGGCGTATAATTTGGTGCGGATCAGGCAGGGGGACGAGTGGAAGACCGCATTTAATACGCCCGAGGGCCACTTTGAGTATTTGGTCATGCCTTTTGGTCTTTCTAATGCCCCTTCAGTTTTCCAGTCTTTTATGCATGATATTTTCCGCGATTTTCTGGATAAATTCATGATAATATATCTGGATGATATTCTGATTTTTTCTGATGACTGGGACTCTCATGTCCAGCAGGTCAGGAGAGTTTTTCAGGTTCTGCGGTCTAATTCTTTATGTGTGAAGGGGTCTAAGTGCGTTTTTGGGGTCCAGAAAATTTCCTTTTTGGGGTATATTTTTTCTCCCTCTTCCATTGAGATGGATCCCGTCAAGGTGCAAGCTATTTGTGACTGGACTCAGCCCTCCTCTCTTAAGGGTCTTCAGAGATTTTTGGGCTTTGCCAACTTTTACCGCCGATTTATTGCTGGTTTTTCGGATGTCGTTAAACCACTGACTGATTTGACCAGACAAGGCGCTGATGTTGCTAATTGGTCCCCTCATGCTGTAGAGGCCTTTCAGGAGCTTAAGCACCGTTTTGCCTCTGCCCCTGTGTTGCGTCAGCCTGATGTGAATCTGCCTTTTCAGGTTGAGGTTGACGCTTCGGAGATCGGAGCTGGGGCAGTGTTGTCGCAGAAAGGTTCCGACTGCTCCGTCATTAGGCCTTGTGCCTTCTTTTCTCGCAAATTTTCGCCCGCAGAGCGGAATTATGATGTTGGGAATCGGGAGCTTTTGGCCATGAAGTGGGCGTTTGAGGAGTGGCGCCATTGGCTCGAGGGGGCTAGGCATCAGGTGGTGGTATTGACCGACCACAAAAATTTGATTTATCTTGAGACTGCCAGACGCCTGAATCCTAGACAGGCGCGCTGGTCTTTATTTTTTTCTCGCTTTAATTTTGTGGTGTCATACCTACCGGGTTCTAAGAATGTTAAGGCAGATGCCCTTTCTAGGAGTTTTGACCCGGACTCTCCTGGTAATTCTGAACCCACAGGTATCCTTAGGGAGGGAGTAATTTTGTCGGCCGTTTCTCCTGATCTGCGGCGGTCCTTGCAAGAGTTTCAGGCGGATAGACCGGATCGTTGTCCGCCTGATAGACTGTTTGTTCCGGATGATTGGACCAGCAGAGTCATCTCTGAGGTACATTCTTCTGCATTGGCAGGTCATCCCGGAATTTTTGGTACCAGGGATTTGGTGGCAAGATCCTTCTGGTGGCCTTCCCTGTCACGAGATGTGCGAGTCTTTGTGCAGTCATGTGACATTTGTGCTCGGGCCAAGTCTTGTAGTTCTCGGGCTAGCGGACTGCTGTTGCCCTTGCCTATTCCTAAGAGGCCTTGGACACACATCTCGATGGATTTTATTTCAGATCTGCCTGTTTCCCAGAAGATGTCTGTCATCTGGGTGGTCTGTGACCGTTTCTCTAAAATGGTCCATTTGGTTCCTCTGCCCAAGTTGCCTTCTTCTTCTGAGTTGGTTCCTCTGTTTTTTCAGAATGTTGTCCGATTGCACGGTATTCCTGAGAATATTGTTTCTGACAGAGGTACCCAATTTGTGTCTAGATTTTGGCGGGCATTCTGTGCTAGGATGGGCATAGATTTGTCTTTTTCATCTGCTTTTCACCCTCAGACTAATGGCCAGACCGAGCGGACTAATCAGACCCTGGAGACATATCTGAGGTGTTTTGTCTCTGCTGACCAGGATGATTGGGTTGCTTTTTTGCCATTGGCAGAGTTCGCCCTCAATAATCGGGCCAGCTCTTCCACCTTGGTGTCCCCGTTTTTCTGTAATTCGGGGTTTCACCCTCGATTTTCTTCCGGTCAGGTGGAATCCTCGGATTGTCCTGGAGTGGATGCGGTGGTGGAGAGATTGCATCACATCTGGGGGCAGGTTATGGACAATTTGAAGTTGTCCCAGGAGAAGACTCAGCGTTTTGCCAACCGTCATCGTCGTGTTGGTTCTCGGCTTTGTGTTGGAGATTTGGTGTGGTTGTCTTCTCGTTTTGTCCCTATGAGGGTCTCTTCTCCTAAGTTTAAACCTCGGTTCATCGGCCCTTATAGAATATTGGAGATTCTTAATCCTGTTTCTTTCCGTTTGGACCTCCCTGCGTCCTTTTCCATTCATAACGTTTTTCATCGGTCGTTATTGCGCAGGTATGAGGTACCTGTTGTACCTTCAGTTGAGCCTCCTGCTCCGGTGTTGGTTGAGGGTGAGTTGGAGTACGTTGTGGAGAAAATTTTGGACTCTCGTGTTTCCAGACGGAGACTCCAGTATCTGGTCAACTGGAAGGGTTACGGCCAGGAGGATAATTCTTGGGTCAATGCATCTGATGTTCATGCTTCTGATCTTGTTCGTGCCTTCCATAGGGCTCATCCTGGTCGCCCTGGTGGATCTGGTGAGGGTTCGGTGCCCCCTCCTTGAGGGGGGGGTACTGTTGTGAATTTGGATTCTGGGCTCCCCCGGTGGCCGCTTGTGGAATTGGACTTGTCATCCTCTTTCCTGTTTCACCTGGTTCCATCAGTAGTGGGTGTCGCTATTTAAGCTCATTTCTCTGGTGGTTTCTTGCCGGTCAACAATGTTATCTGATGCCTCTCAGTGCTTGTTCCTGCTTCTAGACAACCACTAGATAAGTTGGACTTTTGTCCATGTTTTGTTTTGCCTATTTGTTCCAGTTCACAGCTGAAGTTTTGTTACTGTGTCTGGAAAGCTCTCGTTGATCAGGGATTGCTACTCTGGCGTTATGAGTTAATGCCAGAGTTTAAGGTAATCTCTGGATGGTGTTTTGTTAGTGTTTTTCTGCTGACCATGAAAGTATACTATCTGTCTTCTGCTATCTGGTAAGCGGACCTCAAATTTGCTAAGACTATTTTCCTGCTGCGTTTGTTGTTTCATCTGAACTCACCGTCGTTACATGTGGGGGGCTATTGTCTTCTTTGGAATATTTCTCTGGAGGTGAGCCAGGTCTTATATTTCCCTCTGCTAGCTATTTAGGTCTTAGGCCAGAGCTGGGCATCTAGCGATAAATGGGAAATGCTACCTGGCTATTTCTAGTTGCGCGGCAGGCTTGGTTCATGGTCAGTATAGTTCCATCTTCCGAGAGCTTGTCCCTCTATAGGCTTGCTATGATCTCTGCCTGCAGAGATCATGACAGTCAGGTGGACAAGACTCAGGCCTATCAGCCTGAAATCTCTGCAACACACGTCGCAGATCCGGAGAAATAGCTGACAAGATAACTCCATCTTTAAGAATACCAACAGGATCCGCGACTCCAGGAGCATCAGGCACAAAGCTCCTAGAAAGAGCATCGGCCTTCACATTCTTTGAACCTGGTAAATACGAGACAACAAAATCAAAGCGGGAGAAAAACAATGACCAGCGGGCTTGTCTCGGATTAAGGCGTTTAGCAGACTCGAGATACATCAGATTTTTGTGATCAGTCAAGACCACCACACGATGCTTAGCACCCTCGAGCCAATGACGCCACTCCTCAAATGCCCATTTCATGGCCAACAACTCCCGATTGCCCACATCATAATTTCGCTCGGCAGGCGAAAACTTCCTAGAGAAAAAGGCACAAGGTTTCATAACAGAGCAACCAGGGCCTCTCTGCGACAAAACGGCCCCTGCCCCAATCTCCGAAGCATCCACCTCAACCTGAAAGGGAAGTGAGACGTCAGGCTGGCACAAAACAGGCGCCGAAGTAAACCGGCGTTTCAACTCCTGGAAAGCCTCCACGGCAGCAGGAGCCCAGTTAGCTACATCGGAGCCCTTCTTGGTCATATCCGTCAAAGGTTTCACAATGCTAGAAAAATTAGCGATAAAACGACGGTAGAAGTTAGCGAAGCCCAAGAACTTCTGAAGACTCTTAACTGACGAGGGCTGAGTCCAATCAAGAATAGCTCGGACCTTGACTGGGTCCATCTCCACAGCAGAAGGGGAAAAAATGAACCCCAAAAAGGGAACCTTCTGTACACCAAAGAGACACTTTGAGCCCTTGACAAACAAAGAATTTTCACGCAAAATTTTAAAGACCAACCTGACCTGCTCCACATGCGAATCCCAATTATCAGAAAAAACCAAAATATCATCCAGATAAACAATCAAAAATTTATCCAGATACTTCCGGAAAATGTCATGCATAAAGGACTGAAAAACTGAAGGCGCATTGGAGAGCCCAAAAGGCATCACCAAGTACTCAAAATGACCTTCGGGCGTATTGAATGCGGTTTTCCACTCATCACCTTGCTTAATGCGCACAAGGTTGTACGCACCACGAAGGTCTATCTTGGTGAACCACTTGGCAGCCTTAATCCGGGCAAACAAGTCAGACAACAGCGGTAAAGGATACTGAAATTTGACAGTGATCTTATTTAAAAGCCGATAATCAATACACGGTCTCAAAGATCCGTCCTTTTTTGCCACAAAAAAGAATCCCGCACCAAGAGGGGAAGAAGACGGACGAATATGTCCTTTCTCCAGAGACTCCTTGATATATGAACGCATAGCGGTATGTTCAGGTACCGACAGATTAAACAGTCTTCCCTTAGGAAATTTACTGCCTGGGATCAAATCTATAGCACAGTCACAGTCCCTATGAGGAGGCAGTGCACTGGACTCAGACTCACTGAAGACATCCTGATAATCAGACAAATACTCCGGAACTTCCGAAGGCGTAGAAGAAGCAATAGACACAGGCAGGGAATCCCCATGAATACCACGACAGCCCCAACTTGAGACTGACATAGCCTTCCAGTCCAGGACTGGATTATGGGTCTGTAACCATGGCAGCCCTAAAACAACCAAATCATGCATTTTATGTAAAACCAGGAAACGTATCACCTCGCGGTGTTCAGGAGTCATGCACATGGTAACCTGTGTCCAATACTGCGGTTTATTTGCTGCCAATGGCGTAGCATCAATACCCCTAAGAGGAATAGGATTTTCTAATGGTTCAAGAGTAAAACCACAGCGCTTAGCAAATGAGAGATCCATGAGACTCAGGGCAGCACCTGAATCTACAAACGCCATGACAGGATAAGATGACAGTGAGCAAATCAAAGTTACAGACAGAATAAATTTAGGTTGCAAATTACCAACGGTGACAGGACTAACAACCTTAGCTATACGTTTAGAGCATGCTGAGATAACATGTGTAGAATCACCACAGTAGTAGCACAAGCCATTCCGGCGTCTATGAATTTTCCGCTCATTTCTAGTCAGGATTCTATCACATTGCATTAAATCAGGTGTCTGTTCAGACAACACCATGAGGGAATTTGCGGTTTTTCTATCACATTGCACCGAATTAGGTGTCTGTTCAGATAACACCATGAGGGAATTTGCGGTTTTGCGCTCCCGCAACCGCCGGTCAATTTGAATAGCCAGTGCCATAGTATCATTCAGACCTGTGGGAATGGGAAAACCCACCATAACATTCTTAATGGCTTCAGAAAGGCCATTTCTAAAATTAGCGGCCAGTGCACACTCGTTCCAATGTGTCAGCACGGACCATTTCCGAAATTTTTGGCAATACACTTCAGCCTCGTCCTGCCCCTGAGACATAGCCAGCAAGGCCTTTTCTGCCTGAATCTCAAGATTGGGTTCCTCATAAAGTAAACCGAGCGCCAGAAAAAACGCATCAAGATCAGCCAATGCCGGATCTCCTGGCGCCAGCGAAAAAGCCCAATCCTGAGGGTCGCCCCGTAAGAACGAAATAACAATTTTTACTTGCTGAGCAGAATCTCCAGATGAACAGGGTCTCAGGGACAAAAACAATTTACAATTATTCACGAAATTCCTAAACTTAAACCTGTCTCCGGAAAACAGTTCAGGAATCGGTATTTTAGGTTCTGACCTAGGATTTCTGATAACATAGTCTTGTATGCCCTGCACACGAGTAGCCAGCTGGTCCACACTTGTAATCAAGGTCTGGACATTCATGTCTGCAGCAAGCATAGCCACTCTGAGGTAAAGGGGAAGAAGAAAAAAAAAACTCAGAATCTTCTTTCTTATAATCCCTCTTCTGCAATGCATTAAACATTTAATACGGGCCTGGCAAACTGTTATGACCCCAATGGCGAGGGTCTCAGAGGAACGTGGAAGTCTGCAGAATACAAAAATCCAGCTCATAGGGCAGTGGTAACTGGGTTAACCATATATCTACTCCTAACGCCAACACTAGAAGTAGCCGGGGATCATTCCTACGTTGATTCTAGATGACACGCGCCAGCCGGAGAATCTAGCTACCCCTAGTAGAGGAAAACAAAGACCTTTCTTGCCTCCAGAGAAGGGGACCCCAAAGCTGGGTAGAAGCCCCCCACAAATAATGACGGTGAGGTAAGAGGAAATGACAAACACAGAAATGAACCAGGTTTAGCACAGAGAGGCCCGCTTACTGATAGCAGAATAAAGAAAGGTAACTTATATGGTCAACAAAAACCCTATCAAAATCCACACTGGAAATTCAAGAACCCCCGAACCGTCTAACGGTCCGGGGGGAGAACACCAGCCCCCTAGAGCTTCCAGCAAAGGTCAGGATATAGATTTGGAACAAGCTGGACAAAAATACAAAACCAAAACAAATAGCAAAAAGCAAAAGGCAGACTTAGCTGATATAACTGGAACCAGGATCAGTAGACAAGAGCACAGCAGACTAGCTCTGATAACTACGTTGCCAGGCATAGAACTGAAGGTCCAGGGAGCTTATATAGCAACACCCCTAACTAACGACCCAGGTGCGGATAAAAGGAATGACAGAAAAACCAGAGTCAAAAAACTAGTAACCACTAGAGGGAGCAAAAAGCAAATTCACAACAGGCTGCACAATGTACTGCGTGGGCTGCGCAATGTACTGCGTGGGCTGTGCTATACACTACGCATACATATTCTAGAATACCCGATGCGTTAGAATCGGGCCACCATCTAGTAACTAATAATATACTAATAAAAACTAATAAATATACTAATATGAGTGCTTAGGTTATGAGAGGTTGCATAGGTTATTGATTTGTACAAGTTTGCTAGAGATGATTGCCGACCCAGGGATTTATTTTCCCAAGATAATGAAAATTGCCTTCTATTTTATGCCTTTTTACCTTTTTATTTTTAGGGTTTTATGTGTGTTTTTTTTAACTTTACAAACTTTGTCACTATGAGGATACTATGACATTAATCAGCCAAGAAATTTGGACACGTTTAGGAAAAAAGAGTCACACATTCCTAAGAAAAGTGGTAGAAAATAGCCTTCTTTCTGTAAATTTCAATGCCTCACAAGATCACAATGGAGGGCCTAATAACTTTTTTTGTTAAAGGCAAGCATGATTATACTTCAACTGCACAAAAAGGTCACTTGCTGCAAGCGAACCATTGCATTTTCAATTAAACCTGAGCCTGGATACATTAAATTTATATTTGGTGCTCACTAAATAAATCCAAAACAAGTAGCTGCTTAGTTGCATAGCTTTTTTTTTTTACTATCTTTCTGATAAGAAAAAAATAAGGTAACAGAAAATGTCCGTGTTAGATACTAGGGTCCAATCTACACTGTATTATATGAGAACATATAACACCAAGAACTGAGACTAGCTGGAGACTTGCTGTTAGGGCTTGTTTCCATTTGCGAGAAACACGTCCATGTCTCGCATGTGGAAACCAAGCTCTGGTGCCGGCACTTGGGAGCGGAGCGTGCGGCCGCATAGCAACACATGGAGCCGCACGCTCCGCTCCCAAGTGCCGGCGCCAGAGCTTGGTTTCCACATGCGAGACACGGACGTGTTTCTCGCAAGTGGAAACAAGCCCTTAGGGTCACAGTACTGTAGAACATGGACAAGTGCTATGCGAAAAAACATCACATAGAACTCGGACCACTGTTAATCTATGGGGCAGCTCACATCACCGTATTTTTTCTCAGGTGTATTCGATGTGCGTGTAAAATCACAGCATGCTGCGATTTCAAGCATATATCGTCCAAGACTTGCCAATCCTGCCTATGGGTGCGAGAAAAACTCGGACACCCCATGGACCATGCGTGTGACTTGCTAGAAATACGCACACATTTTCCTCATTTCAGACCATTGAGCCATTATTGTCAACTAGATGGCAGCCCGATTCTAAAGAATCGGGAGTCTAGAATCCATATATACTTTATTTATTCAAATGTAAGAATAATTTGGTGGGTGGGGACCCTCGGCCTCCGATTTGGTTGGCGGGGCCCCACGGCCTCCGATTTGGTGGGCGGGGTCCCTCTGCCTCCGATTTGGTGGGCGGGGTCCCTCTGCCTCCGCTTTGGTGGGCGGGGCCGCTCGGCCTTCGATTTGGTGGGCGGGGCTCCTCGGCCTCCGATTTGGTTGGTGGGGCCCCTCGGCCTCCGATTTGGTAGGAGGAGCCCCTTATCCTCCGATTTGGTGGGCGGGGACCCTCGGCCTCCGATTTGGTGGGCGGGGCCCCTCGGCCTCCGATTTGGTGGACGGGGACCCTCGGCCTCCGATTTGGTGGGCGGGGACCCTCGGCCTCCGATTTGGTGGGCGGGGACCCTCGGCCTCCGATTTGGTGGGCGGGGACCCTCGGCCTCCGATTTGGTGGGCGGGGACCCTCGGCCTCCGATTTGGTGGGCGGGGACCCTCGGCCTCCGATTTGGTGGGCGGGGACCCTCGGCCTCCGATTTGGTGGGCGGGGACCCTCGGCCTCCGATGTGGTGGGCGGGGCCCCTCGGCCTCCGCTTTGGTGGGTGGGGCCGGGCCCCTCGGCCTCCGCTTTGGTGGGCGGGGACCCCCGGCCTCCGATTTGGTGGGCGGGGCCCCTCGGCCTCCGATTTGGTGGGCGGGGACCCTCGGCCTCCGATTTGGTGGCGGGGACCCTCGGCATCCGATTTGGTGGGCGGGGACCCTCGGCCTCCGATTTGGTGGGCGGGGACCCTCGGCCTCCGATTTGGTGGGCGGGGCCCCTCGGCCTCCGATGTGGTGGTCGGGTCCCCTCGGCCTCCGCTTTGGTGGGCGGGGCCGGGCCCCTCGGCCTCCGCTTTGGTGGGCGGGGCCGCTTGGCCTTCGATTTGTTGGGCGGGGCTCCTCGGCCTCTGATTTGGTTGGCGGGGACCCTCGGCCTCCGATTTGGTGGGCGGGGACCCTCGGCCTCCGATTTGGTGGGCGGGGCCCCTCGGCCTCCGATGTGGTGGTCGGGTCCCCTCGGCCTCCGCTTTGGTGGGCGGGGCCGGGCCCCTCGGCCTCCGCTTTGGTGGGCGGGGCCGCTCGGCCTTCGATTTGTTGGGCGGGGCTCCTCGGCCTCTGATTTGGTTGGCGGGGCCCCTCGGCCTCCGATTTGGTTGGCGGGGCCCGTTATCCTCTGATTTGTTGGGCGGGTCTCCTCGGCCTCTGATTTGGTTGGCGGGGACCCTCGGCCTCCGATTTGGTGGGCGGGGACCCTCGGCCTCCGATTTGGTGGGCGGGGCCCCTCGGCCTCCGATGTGGTGGTCGGGTCCCCTCGGCCTCCGCTTTGGTGGGCGGGGCCGCTCGGCCTCCGATTTGTTGGGCGGGGCTCCTCGGCCTCTGATTTGGTTGGCGGGGCCCCTCGGCCTCCGATTTGGTTGGCGGGGCCCGTTATCCTCCGATTTGGTGGGCGGAGACTCTCGGCCTCCGATTTGGTGGGCGGGGACCCTCGGCCTCCGATTTGGTGGGCGGGGACCCTCGGCCTTCGATTTGGTGGGCGGGGCCCCTCGGCCTCCGATTTGGTTGGTGGGGCCCCTCGGCCTCCGATTTGGTGGGCGGGGACCCTCGGCCTCCGATTTGGTGGGCGGGGACCCTCGGCCTCCGATTTGGTGGGCGGGGACCCTCGGCCTCCGATGTGGTGGGCGGGGCCCCTCGGCCTCCGCTTTGGTGGGCGGGGCCAGGCCCCTCGGCCTCCGCTTTGGTGGGCGGGGCCGCTCGGCTTTCAATTTGGAGGGCGGGGCTCCTCGGCCTCCGATTTGGTGGGCGGGGAACCTCGACCTCCGATTTGGTGGTCGGGGACCCTCGGCCTCCGCTTTGGTGGGCGGGGCCCCTCGGCCTCCGATTTGGTGGGCGGGGTCCCTCTGCCTCCGATTTGGTGGGCGGGGACCCTCGGCCTCCGCTTTGGTTGGCGGGGCCCCACGGCCTCCGATTTGGTGGGCGGGGTCCCTCTGCCTCCGCTTTGGTGGGCGGGGCCGCTCGGCCTTCGATTTGGTGGGCGGGGCTCCTCGGCCTCCGATTTGGTTGGTGATGCCCCTCGGCCTCCGATTTGGTGGGCGGGGCCCCTTATCCTCCGATTTGGTGGGCGGGGACCCTCGGCCTCCGATTTGGTGGGCGGGGCCCCTCGGCCTCCGATTTGGTGGGCGGGGCCCCTCGGCCTCCGATTTGGTGGGCGGGGCCCCTCGGCCTCCGATTTGGTTGGCGGGGCCCCTTCGGCCTCCGATTTGGTGGTCAGGGACCCTCGGCCTCCGATTTGGTGGGCGGGGACCCTCGGCCTCCGATTTGGTGGGCGGGGCCCCTCGGCCTCCGATGTGGTGGTCGGGTCCCCTCGGCCTCCGCTTTGGTGGGCGGGGCCGGGCCCCTCGGCCTCCGCTTTGGTGGGCGGGGCCGCTCGGCCTTCGATTTGTTGGGCGGGGCTCCTCGGCCTCTGATTTGGTTGGCGGGGCCCCTCGGCCTCCGATTTGGTTGGCGGGGCCCGTTATCCTCTGATTTGTTGGGCGGGTCTCCTCGGCCTCTGATTTGGTTGGCGGGGACCCTCGGCCTCCGATTTGGTGGGCGGGGACCCTCGGCCTCCGATTTGGTGGGCGGGGCCCCTCGGCCTCCGATGTGGTGGTCGGGTCCCCTCGGCCTCCGCTTTGGTGGGCGGGGCCGCTCGGCCTTTGATTTGTTGGGCGGGGCTCCTCGGCCTCTGATTTGGTTGGCGGGGCCCCTCGGCCTCCGATTTGGTTGGCGGGGCCCGTTATCCTCCGATTTGGTGGGCGGAGACTCTCGGCCTCCGATTTGGTGGGCGGGGACCCTCGGCCTCCGATTTGGTGGGCGGGGACCCTCGGCCTTCGATTTGGTGGGCGGGGCCCCTCGGCCTCCGATTTGGTTGGTGGGGCCCCTCGGCCTCCGATTTGGTGGGCGGGGACCCTCGGCCTCCGATTTGGTGGGCGGGGACCCTCGGCCTCCGATTTGGTGGGCGGGGACCCTCGGCCTCCGATGTGGTGGGCGGGGCCCCTCGGCCTCCGCTTTGGTGGGCGGGGCCAGGCCCCTCGGCCTCCGCTTTGGTGGGCGGGGCCGCTCGGCTTTCAATTTGGAGGGCGGGGCTCCTCGGCCTCCGATTTGGTGGGCGGGGAACCTCGACCTCCGATTTGGTGGTCGGGGACCCTCGGCCTCCGCTTTGGTGGGCGGGGCCCCTCGGCCTCCGATTTGGTGGGCGGGGTCCCTCTGCCTCCGATTTGGTGGGCGGGGACCCTCGGCCTCCGCTTTGGTTGGCGGGGCCCCACGGCCTCCGATTTGGTGGGCGGGGTCCCTCTGCCTCCGCTTTGGTGGGCGGGGCCGCTCGGCCTTCGATTTGGTGGGCGGGGCTCCTCGGCCTCCGATTTGGTTGGTGATGCCCCTCGGCCTCCGATTTGGTGGGCGGGGCCCCTTATCCTCCGATTTGGTGGGCGGGGACCCTCGGCCTCCGATTTGGTGGGCGGGGCCCCTCGGCCTCCGATTTGGTGGGCGGGGCCCCTCGGCCTCCGATTTGGTGGGCGGGGCCCCTCGGCCTCCGATTTGGTTGGCGGGGCCCCTTCGGCCTCCGATTTGGTGGTCAGGGACCCTCGGCCTCCGATTTGGTGGGCGGGGCCCCTCGGCCTCCGATTTGGTTGGTGGGGCCCCTCGGCCTCCGATTTGGTGAGCGGGGACCCTCGGCCTCCGATTTGGTGGGCGGGGACCCTCGGCCTCCAATTTGGTGGGCGGGGACCCTCGGCCTCCGATTTGGTGGGCGGGGACCCTCGGCCTCCGATTTGGTGGGCGGGGACCCTCGGCCTCCGATTTGGTGGGTGGGGACCCTCGGCCTCCGATTTGGTGGGCGGGGCCCCTCGGCCTCCGATGTGGTGGGTGGGGCCCCTCGGCCTCCGCTTTGGTGGGCGGAGCCGGGCCCCTCGGCCTCTGCTTTGGTGGGCGGGGCCGCTCGGCCTTCGATTTGGTGGGCGGGGCTCCTCGGCCTCCGATTTGGTTGGCGGGGCCCCTCGGCCTCCGATTTGGTTGGCGGGGCCCCTCGGCCTCCGATTTGGTTGGCGGGGCCCCTCGGCCTCCGATTTGGTGGGCGGGGACTCTCGGCCTCCGAGTTGGTGGGCGGGGACCCTCGGCCTCCGATTTGGTGGGCGGGGCCCCTCGGCCTCCGATTTGGTTGGCGGGGCCCCTCGGCCTCCAATTTGGTGGGCGGGGACCCTCGGCCTCCGATTTGGTGGGCGGGGACCCTCTGCCTCCGATTTGGTGGGCGGGGACCCTCGGCCTCCGATTTGGTGGGCGGGGACCCTCGGCCTCCGATGTGGTGGGCGGGGCCCCTCGGACTCCGCTTTGGTGGGCAGGGCCAGGCCCCTCGGCCTCCGCTTTGGTGGGCGGGGCCGCTCGGCCTTTGATTTGGTGGGCGGGGCTCCTCGGCCTCCGATTTGGTGGGCGGGGCTCCTCGGCCTCCGATTTGGTGGGCGGGGACCCTCGGCCTCCGATGTGGTGGTCGGGGCCCCTCGGCCTCCGCTTTGGTGGGCAGGGCGGGCCCCTCGGCCTCCGCTTTGGTGGGCGGGGCCGCTCGGCCTTCGATTTGGTGGGCGGGGCTCCTCGGCCTCCGATTTGGTTGGCGGGGCCCCTCGGCCTCCAATTTGGTTGGCGGGGCCCCTCGGCCTCCGATTTGGTGTGTGCTCTGCCTGGGGCCACTGTGCTCTGCCTGGGGCCCCATATGCTGCCTGGGGCCCCTGTGCTCTGCCTGGGGCCCCATATGCTGCCGGGGGCCCCTGTGCTCTGCCTGGGGCCCCATATGCTGCCTGGGGCCCCTGTGCTCTGCCTGGGGCCCCTGTGCTCTGCCTGGGGCCCCTGTGCTCTGCCTGGGGCCCCATGTTCTGCCTGGGGCCCCTGTGCTCTGCCTGGGGCCACTGTGCTCTGCCTGGGGCCCCATGTTCTGCCTGGGGCCCCTGTGTTCTGCCTGGGGCCCCTGTGCTCTGCCTGGGGCCACTGTGCTCTGCCTGGGGCCCCATATGCTGCCTGGGGCCCCTGTGCTCTGCCTGGGGCCCCATATGCTGCCTGGGGCCCCTGTGCTCTGCCTGGGGCCACTGTGCTCTGCCTGGGGCCCCATAGGCTGCCTGGGACCCCTGTGCTCTGCCTGGGACCACTGTGCTCTGCCTGGGGCCCCATATGCTGCCTGGGGCCCCTGTGCTCTGCCTGGGGCCACTGTGCTCTGCCTGGGGCCCCATATGCTGGTGACGTCACTTATCTCCGGACATTAGCTCCGGACATTAGCTCCGGACATTATCTCCGGACATTAGCTCCGGACAAAGCCACGGAAGTTGGCACAAATTGCAGGAAGTAGTATTCTAGGCAATTATATATTAGATGGGGAAAAGCAGTGAGAAATGCAAAGCCATGCACATGACATACAGATGTCAAACGGATGTCAAACGGACACATAGGTGCGAGAAAATCGCATCATTGCATTGCAAGCTCATTACACATGGATGACCATACGGAGAACACTGCGACTCTCAGCAGGGAGACTCAGACCGATTTTCCATATGGTAAGTGTGATGCCGGCCTTATGGAAAAGATAGTAGGAAATTTGTCTCAAAGGATTGGTGCAGTGGGCAAATGAACATCAGGAATTGAAGCTCTGGATCATTACAAAAATTAGATTCTAAATGGCCAAAAAAAATTCCCTTATAAGCAGTTCTGGTGTACAAACAATATACAAATTAAAATTTGCATGCCAGGTTGGAAAGGGAATCATCTAGTATAGAGGTCATGGATCAATCTTAGAGATTATAAGCTTGCAAGTAGGGTCCTCCTCACTCCTATTGGTATCTGTTGAGGTATGTGTAATTCTATCTTTACTGTCTGTACTAGTTCTCTCTAAAATGTAAAGTGCTCTAGAATACAGTATGTTGGCGATATAGAGATACATAATAATTATTATTATTATTCTGAACTCTTTTAAATGTATGACATTGTTGTGGAAGAAGATAATATATCTGAAAACAATCATAGCAACCAAAACTATTAGGCTATGTGCACATGGTGACTTTTAGATTCCGACACAGGTGCCGAATTTTACCCCTGCCTCTTCACGAAAACATTGGCGGTCATCTTCCTGAAACAGCTTCGCTAGCAGTTTTGCAGTCATTTTTGCAGTAGGAGGGACTTTAGTTGGCACACAAGTGGATGACTAAAAGAATATACATGTTTCTTGAACACATAATCGGTGATAGATATCTAGAAGCACTATGGAGAAAGAGAAGGAGGTACTGGTAGTATGATAAGCAGTAGTTGTTGATGACGTTGATAGTGATAATGACACTAACCAGATGCTAATTGAAGATCCATTGTGGCTGGCAGAAAAATGAGCATGAGGAGAAGGGGTAGGAGGACAGATTGAGGTTTGATCTGGTTGTTCACCGGCTTATTTTTTGCAAATGACCAAGTGATGTTGCTTCATGTGCTGACGGAGAGCCATACTTCATAGTCTATAAAAGCCAGGACTTCTATGGCTTCTTTTCCTACTGAGCAGCCTGCAGTCTGCTAAAGAATCATCTGACAGCAACATTCAAAAGCAGAGCTCACCAGCACCAGAGCCTACTGCGGAAGATGCAGATTTTGCCCTGGATGATCTATCAGCAGCATTTTTCATCCACTATGTATTGTCAAGGTCAATACAATCTTTTTCTGATTCCCCTGGGGTGCTGTGGGTTAAGGGACTAAGGGACAGAACAGATACAAGTGTCATTGACTAAATTGAAATTCTGCTATGTACAACATTACGTGGTATGGCAACAAAGGAGATAGACAGTGCAGAACACTGACTCAAATTGATGGTGTTGCTGTCAGAGGTAACATCATACTGCTGTGATTAAGATGAAACTAGAAGTTTACATACACTATATGAAAAGACACCTATGCATGTTTTTCATAATATCCATCATGAATTCAGAATAAACATTTCCTGCTTTAGGTCAATTAGGATTATCATAATTTTCCATTACGTCCCTCCGGACAGCACCATGGAGGTCATCCTTCATTGACCTATAGCAGGACAGGATCACAGAGAGGTTCAAATGACCCTCCCATTCCACCCTCCAGTGTTTTTCCTGTCCCTACAGGGACGGTTGTATGAGAGGTTGCTCCTAGAGCGAAGATAGCGGATGTCTACGGCCTTCTCTTCCCCCTGTCAAGGGGTCCGTGGCTTACACCTCACTGGGTTGAGGTCCCTCAGCTATCAGTGCTGTTTCAGACGGACTCAGGGTTCGGGGGTCTCAGCCTTCCCTTCCCCCGGTCAGACGGACAGTGGCCGACTCCTCTTTGAGAGGTTCCTCAGCCAACTGCCAGCCTGTGCAATGGGCTCAGGGGGATCGTGCGGCATGTTCAATCCTTCCCCCTGTCAAGCAGCCCATTGTGGAAACTCCCCGGTGGGGAGTCCTTCAGCCCCAGAGGCCAGTCCAGCAGACGGGCTCCTGGGTAGAGCCACTTCCTCCTGGTGGGGGCTCTCGGCTCGGACACCGGCCAGCAAAACACCGCTACTTCCAGAAGTTGCATGATGGAGAAGGCCTTCACGTTTCCAGTGACATCAGAGCAGGGAGCTGGGACATAAGGTCAGAGTGCATTCCACAGTGGAACGCAGAAGGGGGCACAGGAGAGGAAATCATTGGCAGTAATGCAGCATTCCTGATGGGACACCGCTTCCTTCCATGGTAGGCTCTTGGCATTACCAGCTCCCCCTGTTTTGTAGCAGGTATGGAGCCAGCACAGGTGAGTGAATGGTGGAATGTTGCTTTGATGGCCTAGGCCTCTGGGCTGACTCTAGTCTCAGGCCTTTGTGCCAAAGCTGTACCTGGAACCAATGTGCAGAGCTATGTTTCCACATATATGCAGCTAGGCCTTGGACCTCTAGGCTATGGTAGGGCCATATGTATAGGCTACATCTCATGACTGGACTTCAGTTAGTTGCATGTCTTGTCTGCTTATGATTGGGTTTCAGAGTGACTTTTTGGAAGCATGTTTTCCATTTTTTGGTTCAATAAACAAGTGTTTCACTTTTCTTTGCAACTTAACTACTCCATCCATAGGAGGACACAGGGTGTTAATTCAGCACATTGTCTCCATGAAGACTACCCTCCAGCTGCGGCTCATTAATTAGCTACTTCAGGTGGAGTCAGTCTGACAAATGAGATGTACTGCTCAGAGTGGAGATTTATCTGGAAATCTGATAGATTGCTCTTTTGCTTGAAAGTGTAAATCTGGACTCTTGTTTGGCACCTTCAAGCATGGCCTAGTCACTCTGTGCATCTCTTTGCATCATACTGCTTCTATGCATCATATTGAGTGCCTCTGTGCATCATATTGCATCATAGTGCCTCTATGCATCATATTAAGTGCCTCTGTGCATCATACTGCATCATATTGCCTCTATGCATCATATTGAGTGCCTCTGTGCATCATACTGCATCATAGTGCCTCTATGCATCATATTGAGTGCCTCTGTGGCATCATACGGAATCATAGTGTTTCATAGGGTCTTTGTGCATCATATTGCATCGTATCGCTTCATAGTTGCTATATGCATCACAGCGCTTTAGTTACTTTGTGTATCATATTGCATCATATTGCTTCATTGTTCCTATATGCATCATAGTGCTTCATATTGCCTTTGTGCATCATATTGCATCATATTGCTTCATTGTTCCTATATGCATCACAGTGCTTCATATTGCCTTTGTGCATCATATTGCATCATTTTGCTTCATGATTCCTATATGTATCATAGCGCTTCATAGGGACTTCGTTCATCATATTGCATCATATTGCTTCATGATTCCTATATGCATCATAGCACTTCATAGTGACTTTGTGCATCATATTGCATCATATTGCTTCATTGTTCCTATATGCATCACAATGCTTCATATTGCCTTTGTGCATCATAATGCATCATATTGCTTCATGATTCCTATATGCATCATAGCGCTTCATAGTGACTTCGTGCATCATATTGCATCATATTGCTTCATTGTTCCTATATGCATCACAGTGCTTCATATTGCCTTTGTGCATCATATTGCATCATTTTGCTTCATGATTCCTATATGTATCATAGCGCTTCATAGGGACTTCGTGCATCATATTGCATCATATTGCTTCATTGTTCCTATATGCATCACAGTGCTTCATATTGCCTTTGTGCATCATAATGCATCATATTGCTTCATGATTCCTATATGCATCATAGCGCTTCATAGTGACTTTGTGCATCATATTGCTTCATTGTTCCTATATGCATCACAGTGCTTCATATTGCCGTTGTGCATCATATTGCATAATATTGCTTCATGGTTCCTATATGCATCATAGCGCTTCATAGGGACTTGATGTGTATCATATTGCATCATATTGCTTCATTGTTCCTATATGCATCATAGTGCTTCATATTGCCTTTGTGCATCATTACAGCATATTGCTTCATAGTTCCTATATGCATCATAGCGCTTCATAGTGTCTTTGTGCATCATATTGCTTCATTGTTCCTATATGCATCACAGTGCTTCATATTGCCTTTGTGCATCATATTTCATCATATTGCTTCATGATTCCTATATGCATCATAGCGCTTCATAGGGACTTCGTGTATCATATTGCATCATATTGCTTCATTGTTCCTATATGCATCATAGTGCTTCATATTGCCTTTGTGCATCATATTACAGCATATTGCTTCATAGTTCCTATATGCATCATAGCGCTTCACAGAGTCTTTGTGCATCATATTGCTTCATTGTTCCTACATGCATCATAGTGCTTCATAGTGGCTTTGTGCATCATTTCTTCATAGTTACGATATGCATCATAGTGCTTCATAGTGACTTTGTGCATCATATTGCATCTTATTGAATCATATTGCTTAATAGTGCCTTTGTGCATCATATTGTATTATATTGCTTCATAGTTCCTATAAGCTTCATATTGCTTCATATTTCTTCATATTGCTTCATATTGCTTCATAATGCATCATAGTGCTTTGATGCCCTGTGCCTCATGGGGTATCATTAGGGTGTCGGGCTTGGTGCCTTTTCCGCCTCCGACTGTGGGCCACTGGGTTAGACCTTCTGACTGGTGACTTGTTGTGTGGCCGCACATTATATCGTCAGCCTACCACTTCACATTTTTGTCTTGGGCCTCAACTCTTGATATAGAGTCCTTGTGTTTTGGACCCAGATCCAGCTTCTGTTACTTCATTCTTTACCACAGGGCTTAGCAAAGCAAACAGCTATGCTTGCATTAGCTTAGAAAATTAGCATTTCTTCCTTTTGGAACATATCTCTCAGGTGAGCTTCTAACTTGAGTGCTAAAGGCAAGTCTATTTCATAATTAGCTTTAAAAGATGACAGAGTACAAACCAAAAGTTTGGACACACCTTCTCATTTAAAGACTTTTCTGTATTTTCATGACTATGAAAATTGTACATTCACACTGAAGGCATCAAAACTATGAATTAACACATGTGGAATTATATACTTAACAAAAAAGTGTGAAACAAATGAAATTATGTCTTATATTCTAGGTTCTTCAAAGTAGCCACCTTTTGCTTTGATGACTGCTTTGCACACTCTTGGCATCTCTTGATGAGCTTCAAGAGGTAGTCACGGGGAATGGTTTTCATTTCACAGGTTTTCCCTGTCTTTAAATGAGAAGGTATGTCCAAACTTTTGGTCTGTGCTGTATGTCGTTTTGGTACATCCTATAAAAGGACATACCGTATATACTCGAGTATAAGCCGACCCGAGTATAAGCCAACCCCCCTAATTTTGCCACAAAAAACTGGGAAAACGTATTGACTCGAGTATAAGCCTAGGGTGGAAAATGCAGCAGCTACCGGTGAATTTCAAAAATAAAAATAGATGCTCCATACCGTTCATTATGGCCCCATAGCTGTGCCATATAGTGCTCTGCACCGTTCATTATTGCCCCATAGCTGTACCATAGAAAGCTGTGCCATATAGTGTTCTGCACCGTTCATTATTGCCCCATAGCTGTGCCATATAGTGCTCTGCACCGTTCCTTATTGCCCCATAGCTGTGCCATATAGTGCTCTTCACCGTTCATTATTGCCCCATAGCTGTACCATAGAAAGCTGTGCCATATAGTGCTCTGCACCGTTCATTATTGCCCCATAGCTGTACCATAGAAAGCTGTGCCATATAGTGCTCTGCACCGTTCATTATTGCCCCATAGCTGTACCATAGAAAGCTGTGCCATATAGTGTTCTGTGTTGTGATTTTGCTTTTTGCTCCCTCTAGTGGTCATTAGTGATTTGACTCTGGAGCGTCTGTCTTTTCCTATATCCTCACCTGGGCCGTTAGTTCAGGGGCGTTGCTATATAAGCTCCCTGGACCTTCAGTTCAATGCCTGGCATCGTTGAAATCAGAGCTAATCTGTTGTGCTCTTGTCCTCTGATCCTGGTTCCTGTTTTTCAAGCTAAGTCTGCTTCCTTGCTTTTTGCTTTTGTTTTGTTTGGTATTTTTGTCCAGCTTGTTCCTATCTGTATCCTGACCTTTGCTGGAAGCTCTAGGGGGCTGGTGTTCTCCCCCCGGACCGTTAGACGGTTCGGGGGTTCTTGAATCTCCAGCGTGGATTTTTATAGGGTTTTTGTTGACCAGATAAGTTATCTTGCTATATTCTGCTATTAGTAAGCTGGCCTCTCTTTGCTGAACCTGGTTCATTTCTGTGTTTGTCATTTCCTCTTACCTCACCGTTATTATTTGTGGGGGGCTTGTATCTTGCTTTGGGGTCCCTTTCTCTGGAGGCAAGAGAGGTCTTTGTTTTCTTCTCCTAGGGGTAGTTAGATTCTCCGGCTGGTGCGAGTCATCTAGCGATCACCGTAGGCATGATCCCCGGCTACTTCTAGTGTTGGCGTTAGGAGTAGCTATTTGGTCAACCCAGTTACCACAGCCCTATGAGCTGGATTTTTGTATCTTGCAGACTTACACGTTCCTCTGAGACCCTGTCCACTGGGGTCATAACAGTATGCCAGGCATCGAACTGAAGGTCCAGGGAGCTTATATAGCAACGCCCCTGAACTAACGGCCCAGGTGAGGATATAGGAAAAGACAGACGCTCCAGAGTCAAATCACTAATGACCACTAGAGGGAGCAAAAAGCAAAATCACAACAGTTGTTGTCTGAACAGACACCTGATGTGATGCAATGTGATAGAAAAACCGCAAATTCCCTCATGGTGTTGTCTGAACGGACACCTGATTTGATGCAATGTGATAGAATCCTGACTAGAAATGAGAGGAAAATTCATAGACGCCGGAATGGCTTGTGCTACTACTGTGGTGATTCTACACATGTTATCTCAGCATGCTCTAAACGTATATCTAAGGTTGTTAGTCCTGTCACCATTGGTAATTTGCATCCTAAGTTTATTCTGTCTGTAACTTTGATTTGCTCACTGTCATCTTATCCTGTCATGGCGTTTGTAGATTCAGGTGCTGCCCTGAGTCTTATGGATCTCTCATTTGCTAAGCGCTGTGGTTTTATTCTTGAACCATTAGAAAATCCTATCCCTCTTAGGGGTATTGATGCTACGCCATTGGCAGAAAATAAGCCGCAGTATTGGACACAGGTTACCATGTGCATGACTCCTGAACACCACGAGGTGATACGTTTTCTCGTTCTACATAAAATGCATGATTTGGTTGTTTTGGGGCTGCCATGGTTACAGACCCATAATCCAGTCCTTGACTGGAAGGCTATGTCAGTGTCTAGTTGGGGCTGTCGTGGTATTCATGAGGATTCCCTGCCTGTGTCTATTGCTTCTTCTACGCCTTCGGAAGTTCCGGAGTACTTGTCTGATTATCAGGATGTCTTTAGCGAGTCCAGGTCCAGTGCATTGCCTCCTCATAGGGAATGTGACTGTGCAATAGATTTGATTCCAGGCAGTAAATTTCCTAAGGGAAGACTGTTTAATCTGTCGATACCTGAACATACCGCTATGCGTTCATATATCAAGGAGTCTCTGGAGAAAGGACACATCCGTCCGTCTTCTTCCCCTCTTGGTGCGGGATTCTTTTTTGTGGCTAAAAAGGACGGATCTTTGAGGCCTTGTATTGACTATCGGCTTTTAAATAAGATCACTGTCAAATTTCAGTATCCTTTGCCGCTGTTGTCTGACTTGTTTGCCCGGATTAAAGGTGCCAAGTGGTTTACCAAGATAGACCTTCGTGGTGCGTACAACCTTGTGCGCATTAAGCAAGGGGATGAATGGAAAACCGCATTCAATACGCCCGAAGGTCATTTTGAGTACTTGGTGATGCCTTTTGGGCTCTCTAATGCCCCTTCAGTTTTTCAGTCCTTTATGCATGACATTTTCCGGAACTATCTGGATAAATTTCTGATCGTTTATCTGGATGATATTCTGTTTTTTTCTGATAATTGGGACTCGCATGTGGAGCAGGTCAGGATGGTCTTTAAAATTTTGCGTGAAAATTCTTTGTTTGTCAAGGGCTCAAAGTGTCTTTTTGGTGTACAGAAGGTTCCCTTTTTGGGGTTCATTTTTTCCCCTTCTGCTGTGGAGATGGACCCAGTCAAGGTCCGAGCTATTCTTGATTGGACTCAGCCCTCGTCAGTTAAGAGTCTTCAGAAGTTCTTGGGTTTCGCTAACTTCTACCGTCGTTTTATCGCTAACTTTTCTAGCATTGTGAAACCTTTGACGGATATGACCAAGAAGGGCTCCGATGTGGTTAATTGGGCTCCTGCTGCCGTGGAGGCTTTCCAGGAGTTGAAACGTCGGTTTACTTCGGCGCCTGTTTTGTGCCAGCCTGATGTCTCGCTTCCCTTTCAAGTTGAGGTGGATGCTTCAGAGATTGGAGCAGGGGCCGTTTTGTCGCAGAGAGGCCCTGGTTGCTCTGTTATGAGACCTTGCGCCTTTTTCTCTAGGAAGTTTTCGCCTGCGGAGCGAAATTATGATGTTGGCAATCGGGAGTTGTTGGCCATGAAATGGGCATTTGAGGAGTGGCGTCATTGGCTCGAGGGTGCTAAGCATCGTGTGGTGGTCTTGACTGATCACAAAAATCTGATGTATCTCAAGTCTGCTAAACGCCTGAATCCTAGACAGGCCCGCTGGTCATTGTTTTTCTCCCGTTTTGACTTTGTTGTCTCGTATTTACCAGGTTCAAAGAATGTGAAGGCCGATGCTCTTTCCAGGAGCTTTGTGCCTGATGCTCCTGGAGTCGCTGAACCTGTTGGTATTCTTAAGGATGGTATTATCTTGTCAGCTATTTCTCCAGATCTGCGACGTGTGTTGCAGAGATTTCAGGCTGATAGGCCTGATTCTTGTCCACCTGACAGACTGTTTGTGCCTGATAAGTGGACCAGCAGAGTCATTTCCGAGGTTCATTCCTCAGTGTTGGCAGGTCACCCAGGAATTTTTGGCACCAGAGATCTGGTGGCCAGATCCTTTTGGTGGCCTTCCTTGTCTAGGGATGTGCGGTCATTTGTACAGTCCTGTGGGACTTGTGCTCGAGCTAAGCCTTGCTGTTCTCGTGCCAGCGGGTTGCTCTTGCCCTTGCCTGTCCCTAAGAGACCTTGGACACATATCTCCATGGATTTCATTTCTGATCTTCCGGTGTCTCAGGGCATGTCTGTTATCTGGGTGATATGTGATCACTTCTCCAAGATGGTCCATTTGGTTCCTTTGCCTAAGCTGCCTTCCTCTTCCGATCTGGTTCCTGTGTTTTTCCAGAACGTGGTTCGTTTGCACGGCATCCCTGAGAATATTGTGTCAGACAGAGGATCCCAGTTCGTTTCCAGATTCTGGCGATCCTTTTGTAATAGGATGGGCATTGACTTGTCGTTTTCGTCTGCTTTCCATCCTCAGACTAATGGACAGACGGAGCGAACTAATCAGACTTTGGAGGCTTATTTGAGGTGTTTTGTCTCTGCTGATCAGGACGATTGGGTGACCTTTTTGCCGTTAGCTGAGTTTGCCCTTAATAATCGGGCTAGTTCCGCCACCTTGGTTTCGCCGTTTTTCTGCAACTCTGGTTTCCACCCTCGTTTTTCTTCGGGTCATGTGGAACCTTCTGACTGCCCTGGGGTGGATTCTGTGGTGGATAGGTTGCAGCGGATCTGGAATCTTGTGGTGGACAACTTGAAGTTGTCACAGGAGAGGGCTCAGCGCTTTGCCAACCGCCGCCGCGGTGTGGGTCCCCGACTACGTGTTGGGGATTTGGTGTGGCTTTCTTCCCGCTTTGTTCCTATGAAGGTTTCCTCTCCCAAATTTAAACCTCGTTTTATTGGTCCTTACAAGATATTGGAAATTCTTAATCCTGTATCCTTTCGCCTGGATCTTCCTGTGTCGTTTGCTATCCACAACGTGTTTCATAGGTCCTTGTTGCGGCGGTACGTTGTGCCTGTGGTTCCTTCTGCTGAGCCTCCTGCTCCGGTGTTGGTTGAGGGCGAGTTGGAGTACGTGGTGGAGAAGATCTTGGATTCTCGTCTCTCCAGGCGGAGGCTTCAGTACCTGGTCAAGTGGAAGGGCTATGGTCAGGAAGATAATTCCTGGGTGGTCGCCTCTGATGTTCATGCGGCCGATTTAGTTCGTGCCTTTCACGCCGCTCATCCTGATCGCCCTGGTGGTCGTGGTGAGGGTTCGGTGACCCCTCACTAAGGGGGGGGTACTGTTGTGATTTTGCTTTTTGCTCCCTCTAGTGGTCATTAGTGATTTGACTCTGGAGCGTCTGTCTTTTCCTATATCCTCACCTGGGCCGTTAGTTCAGGGGCGTTGCTATATAAGCCCCCTGGACCTTCAGTTCAATGCCTGGCATCGTTGAAATCAGAGCTAATCTGTTGTGCTCTTGTCCTCTGATCCTGGTTCCTGTTTTTCAAGCTAAGTCTGCTTCCTTGCTTTTTGCTTTTGTTTTGTTTGGTATTTTTGTCCAGCTTGTTCCTGTCTGTATCCTGACCTTTGCTGGAAGCTCTAGGGGGCTGGTGTTCTCCCCCCGGACCGTTAGACGGTTCGGGGGTTCTTGAATCTCCAGCGTGGATTTTTATAGGGTTTTTGTTGACCAGATAAGTTATCTTGCTATATTCTGCTATTAGTAAGCTGGCCTCTCTTTGCTGAACCTGGTTCATTTCTGTGTTTGTCATTTCCTCTTACCTCACCGTTATTATTTGTGGGGGGCTTGTATCTTGCTTTGGGGTCCCTTTCTCTGGAGGCAAGAGAGGTCTTTGTTTTCTTCTCCTAGGGGTAGTTAGATTCTCCGGCTGGCGCGAGTCATCTAGCGATCACCGTAGGCATGATCCCCGGCTACTTCTAGTGTTGGCGTTAGGAGTAGCTATTTGGTCAACCCAGTTACCACAGCCCTATGAGCTGGATTTTTGTATCTTGCAGACTTACACGTTCCTCTGAGACCCTGTCCACTGGGGTCATAACAGTTCTGCACCGTTCATTATTGCCCCATAGCTGTGCCATATAGTGCTCTGCACCGTTCCTTATTGCCCCATAGCTGTACCATAGAAAGCTGTGCCATATAGTGCTCTGCACCGTTCATTATTGCCCCATAGCTGTACCATAGAAAGCTGTGCCATATAGTGTTCTGCACCGTTCATTATTGCCCCATAGCTGTGCCATATAGTGCTCTGCACCGTTCCTTATTGCCCCATAGCTGTACCATAGAAAGCTGTGCTATATAGTGCTCTGCACTGTTCATAATTGCCCCATAGCTGTACCATATAGTGCTCTGCACTGTTCATTATTGCCCCATAGCTGTACCATATAGTGCTCTGCACCGTTCCTTATTGCCTCATAGCTGTGCCATATAGTGCTCTGCACCGTTCCTTACTGCCCCATAGATGTGCGATATAGTGCTCTGCACCATTCATTATTGCCCCATAGCTGTGCCATATAGTGCTCTGCACCGTTCATAATTGCCCCATAGCTGTGCCATATAGTGCTCTGCACCGTTCCTTATTGCCCCATAGCTGTGCCATATAGTGCTCTGCACCGTTCATTATTGCCCCATAGCTGTACCATAGAAAGCTGTGCCATATAGTGCTCTGCACCGTTCATAATTGCCCCATAGCTGTGCCATATAGTGCTCTGCACCGTTCCTTATTGCCCCATAGCTGTGCCATATAGTGCTCTGCACCGTTCCTTACTGCCCCATAGCTGTGCCATATAGTGCTCTGCACCGTTCCTTACTGCCCCATAGATGTGCCATAGAAAGCTGTGCCATAGAAAGCTGCGCTGCTGCTGCTGCAATAAAAATAATAAAACACATACTCACCTCTCTTGCTTGCAGCTCCTCAGCGTCCCGTCCCGGCGTCTCTCTGCACTGACTGATCAGGCAGAGGGCGGTGCGCACACTATATGCGTCATCGCGCCCTCTGACCTGCACAGTCAGTGCGGAGAGAGAGACGCCGGGAAGACAGAGCGGCGCCCGGCGTGTGGAACGTGGACAGGTGAATATGACATACTTACCTGCTCCCGGCGTCGCGCTCCTTCCCCCGGACAGCTGGTCTTCGGTGCCGCAGCCTCTTCCTCTGTCAGTGGTCACCGGCACCGCTGATTAGAGAAATGAATAGGCGGCTCCGCCCCTATGGGATTCACTCCCATAGGGGCGGAGCCGCCTATTCATTTCTCTAATGAGCGGTCCCACGTGACCGCTGACAGAGGAAGAGCTGCGGCACCCGGAGACCGTGGGACGGGCAGGGGGAGCGCCAGGAGCCCCAGAAGCAGGTAAGTATGCCTCAGCGCCCTCTCCCCCTCACCCGCCGACCGTGACTCGAGTATAAGCCGAGAGGGGCACTTTCAGCCCAAAAATTTGGGCTGAAAATCTCGGCTTATACTCGAGTGTATACGGTACTACTGTCCTGGGAGTGGAAAATCCCATGAGGTGGAAGGAAGGAATCCTTCCACCTCAGAATCCTCTGCCACAAGTTATTAGGACCATCCACAATTTGCATAGTTTTAGGTGCACCCTCAAAACACATTTGTTCAGAGCGGCCTATCACGTTCCCTAATCAAAGTCATTTTATGTTGGTGTGTGTAGCCCATTCACTACTTCCATCTATCCCCCACCCCCTGAAGATGGCTGCGCCATCATTGTAAATGTAACATTGTTAATACACACCTGTACTTTGTATCTCCCCCACCTCATTGTAAATTGTCAGCTTTCACGAGCAGGGTCATTTTATTTTGCTTTAATTATTTTATTCAACAAAATAGAAAAAAGAAAGTGGCACTCACCCGAAATTTGCTGAACGATGCTTGCCCTTTATTGAAGTATCACAACATTACGGACATTACATGGAGAGGCGGCGGGTAGAGGAAGGGGTGCAGGGAGTGAGGAGAGGACTTATTATTGTTGTTACTTATGACTGCTGTGTTTGAAACTGTTAAACTTTAAAGCGCTATGGAATATGTTGGTGCTATATAAATAAAGATTATTATTATTTATTATTATTATTATTAATCCTTCCCAACTCCACATTCGGCAATCAGACTAGTTGCCTTGATCAACATCCAATAGACAGATTCTTGTCCCATAAGTCTGTTGCGTTTCGTTTACCAGGGACATCAGCACTGCCTTTTCTACCTTGTAATGAAGCAGCAGCACTGTGTCATGTGGCAGAGGATCCCATTCTCGTGGCTCTTACAGCAGTCATGGCTCCTAAGATAAATGAAAGTGTATCCAGGGCTCTTACAGTTAAGAACCCATAGTCTCACTGCCTCACAGTAGATAATCTCCCTCTGTGGTGGGAAGAAACCTACTTTTTCTCTAGCCATGGAATATGGTTACTTCCACAATGGCAGTCTAGGTGTATAAATATCCCTGAGAAGATTGCCTCTTAGGATATGTATGTGCGTATATGTGTATATATACATATATGGACAAATAAGTTGACATAATTATAATGTCTGGAATGACTCGTATAATTGCAGTTTCAAATAATTGCAAGTGTCAGAAGATTTTTACCAGCACCACCACCACCACCACCACCTTAATCGATTCAGAGTCCAGACTCCCTGTGTCTAACATCAGTAAAACAAGAGTGATGATCCACATTTCTCTTTCAGCGCTTCTAATGAGAAGCCCGACGTTGGTAATGGCAGTAGATATTACCTGTTGGATGGTGTATTCCTTAGTTTCAATAATATCTGGCCCTTACTCAGGGTTTAGACACCTAATGATTCAGAATAGACATGATCTCCTGGATGAGTAATGTGCGTACATCCCAATGCTCTGCCGTTATCTATGTACTAACTGTTTTTGGTTTGATCTTTCCCAGTCCAGGGCCTCTGTCCTGCAGGTCTCCTTGTAGTATGGTAAGCTGGTCTCTAACCAAGGTTTAACCTGAGCCCAGAAGGACCGATGAGCAGTCCTGGGTTATTAAGCACAAGCAGTCGATTACTTGTCTGTAAAGCCCTCATTGTGTGGTGGCTGTGACTATCACTATATTTTGCTGGGCAATAAGGTTTTCTAAACCTATTCTGGGGCTGCGGTGTTTATAAGTATCTATCACAATAAATAACTCACTGCAGTTCATTATTGGTATTGGAGTACAATGGGTGAATTTCACTCTGTTTCTGATGCATATTTCGTTTACCACATTCAGGGGTTGGCTGGGCCAGGTGGCAGAGAGGCAAATGCCCCCCCGGACTGCTCCCCCAGCAGCAGTACAGGGCCGGGCACATGAAGAGGGGGTAAGGGGGACTGCACATGATGAAGTGGGGGTAGTGGGACTGCACATGATGAAGTGTGCCCGAGGGGGGACTGCACATGATGAAACTGAAGGGGGATAGGGGTCTGCAAATGATGAAGGGGCACAGCAAATGAAGTGAGGGGGTGATAGGGGACTGCAATGGATGAAGTAAGGGGACTTCGAATTAAAGTGCAGTGACTGCAAATGATGAAGTGGGGAGAGGACGAGGGACTGCAAATGATGAAGTGGGGAGAGGACGAGGGACTGCAAATGATGAATTCAGTGTGAGGGACGGGGACAGCAATTTAATTGAAGGTGGGGAGTGGGGAGAGCAAATGATGAATTGAAGGGGGGTAGGGAGAGCAAGTGATGATATAGGGGAGAACAAATAGTGAATTTTGAGGGTGGGGGAGTAAATGATGTATTGAATGTGGGTTAGAGCAGTTGATAATGAATAGTGGGTGGGGGAGAAAGACATGACAATAAATTGGGGCGGGGGGCATGTAAATATAATGAAGGGTTAGGGTTAGAGCGGGACGTACATAATGGGGGGCGTTGAGGATGAAGTGACTGGTAATGAATTGGGGGAAAGAGTACAGGTGCTAATTAATTTATATATTGTGATTAAGGAGGAGAATGCAGAGCATCGATGAAAATTAAGTAACAAATTTAATTTTTATTAATCCACATAAAAGTTAAAAATATTGTATCACAAAATAACACAACAAGACGACACCAGTCAAAATGCAAAAAAACCACTCAAAACACCCCAAATGAGGGGGACAGCCGGATGATGGACCCCGACGCGTGTTTCATGGCAGCACAGTGCTGCTTTCTTTACCCTTGAGAAAGCGGCACTGTGCTGCCATGAAACGCGTGTCCGGGTCCATCATCCAGATGTCCCTTCATCACGCCCCTCTACCGGTAAGCCCTGCTCACTTACAGCAGACTTCATGCACTTGCTATGATATTCAGTGACACTTAACTTTCTTAGGAAGTCTGTGGCTATGGTATTTTGTTGTGCGAGCTCACCTGGTAGAGACCATCAGTTATTTTGACATATATTGTACCATGGGGGTCCCTCTTTGGGGTGTTTTGGGTCGTTTTTCAGCATTTTGCCAGGCGTCGTCTTGTTATTGTGTCATTTTGTGATTCAAAATTTTTAACTTGTATATGGATTAATAAAAGTTAAATTTGTTACTTAATTTTCATCGATGCTCTGCATTCTCCTCCTTATTCACACGATTTCTTGGGGGCGGATTGAGTTAGTCTGGGTGTGGGCATTATTACTCGCCACATTCTCGACTTTCTAATATGTATTTGTGATTTATGTTATCCTTAATTTAAATATTAAATGGGGAAAGTGGCTATGTATAGATAGTGGGGGCACAGTGGTGGATTATAATTTGTATTTGGAATGGTGGGATAATAATAATTTTATTTCTATAGCGCCAACATATTCCGCAACAATTTACATTTTAGAAAGGACTTGAACAGACAATGGACATTAAGCATAACAATAAACACGCAATAAACACATAGATCAACAGATACCTAAAGGAATGAGGGCCCTGCTCATATGCTTACAGTCTGAGGTTGCATAATAACCAATTATATATTGATTGTGGGTGCACATCTGTATTCAAATGAGTAGTGTAGAAGAAAAGGAAAAAGTGGGGAACGTGCTCTGGAAGTGGTGCTCTAGGTAACTGTGTTATTTTATGCAGAAACGAGTCCTGGCTGGAAGAAGTGATGGCGGTCAGTGCTGGATAAAAAAGAAAAGCAAAGATGAAGGACTTCAGCTAGAGACGTCACTGTTGAGTCAGTGTGTTACCAGTACACTGACACTATACACTGTATACTATATACAGAGCTCCTGTGTATAATGTCACTGGCAGTTGTGATCACTGTATTACCTGTACACTGACAGTAAATACAGAGTTCCTGTATACAATGACACTTTGCATTGTGTTTTTTTTTTTAATTTTTGATCAGTATTGTAGTATTCAGTCACTATGTCAGGGTAATATGTGGTCTGGCCATGGTGTGGCAGTATTTGTTCCTTGTATGTGGTATTATTCAGTCACTATGTGGTGGTAATATGTGGTATGGCCATGGTGTGGCGGTATTTGTTCCTTGTATGTAGTATTATTCGGCCACTATGTGCTGGTAATATGTGATCTGGTCATGGTGTGACGATATTTGTCCCTTGTATGTGGTATTTATGGTTGTTTAAAAAAATGTAAATGTATGTCACTCATTCCCTTAAAGAAAAATACATAAAAATATATTTATTTTTAATAGTTTAGAGTAGAGTAGGGCCCAGCAGAAAGAGTCTTCCGTGTCATGAAGTCAGCTTAAAAATTATTTTGTCCAGAACAAAAGCTGCTGGTTATGAATGTGATCTGGTGTTTGATGGGAACTGTTAATATCTGATCGGTGAGGATGTGGTGGAGAAGTTGAGTTTTTCCAAGAGTGGGCTGTGGGATGGTGGAGGCGGAGCTGGTGTGGAGCCTGGGCGGAGTCTCAAGGGAACCTGAACATTTTGCCAAAATTCCTAGTGGAAGCCCTGGTCTGTCTCATAAGCTGCAGACCGCAGCTTCCTGAGACTTCAGTGTGCACAGGTAGAACAGGATCAAACACACTCAGCTCAGAGTATAAGAGAATGACCCACAATGAGGCTATAAGAACCCTCCCAAGATCCCAAAGAGAGGCCATCCACATTAACTCTAAAACCACCTAACTTGCAAACCCAGTGAACCCAGTGACAATTTTTCAGCGTTTAAAATTACCAATAATACCACATACAAGGGACAAATACCACAGCACCATGACCATACAACATATTACCACCACAGTGACCGAATAATACTACATACAAGGAATAAATACTGCCACACCATAACCAGATCACATATTACCACCACATAGTGACCAAATAATACCACATACAAAAAACAAATACAGCTACACCATGGCAGGACCACATATTACCACTGTCGTAGCTGTTTTCATTCTGACCCAATGTCAGCTGACAGATCACCAGTGAGGCCTAATTGTGGATTTACGCCCTTAATTGACAAGCGCTTGGAGACAAAAGACACCTCACACGTATCCTGTGAGCAAGTCACTTTTATCTGATATATTAAAAGCCAACGCAATGTTTTATACCATTTACACAAAATGCATTTCAATGTAACTCATGTAGCCCCCACCAGCACCCAGGGTCATATTCTATTTACCATAGCTCAGAACATGTTGTGACTGACTATTGAGAACATACATGATAAGAAGTGTTGTCTCCTTGAAGAGGAGACCATCAGACTACTGCGTCAACAGATTCTAGTAATTCTAACACTTAAAGGCAAGAGGCCCTTAAAGGCAAGGCAGTTTAAGGCAAACTATTAACCCTTCTATAACAATTTCCCCCTTTTGTAAATGGTATAACCTTTGCTACGGGGTCAGCTGATGTCCACAAAGGAGCTACTGTCTCATGGGTCTAGTACCCACAAGGGGGCTTTCTACCTGCTTCGCCCATCCAGCCTCAGTGTGGACACTCACCTTCCCCATCAGCAGTGGCCATACGGGGCCTATGATACTCTACAGAAGGTTCAGCCTTAGGTAATACATATATTAGCGCTTTTACGGCTACATAAAACAATAAGCAAAGCAACAAAATTTGCATACAAGTCTGTCAAGTCAAGTCAAAAATAATCCCGCTACCTCTCGGCCGCTAAGCCAATCGGCTGGATTTAAAAAGAAGTCTCTATATTGTATTAGTCTTATTAAGAGCCTTAAGGAACCAAGAAAATCTGAGTCCAAGTCTCATCTGGTATGCTGTGTGGTGTTAATACCCTCCTTGGCTCCTGGGGTATGGCAAAGTACAGCATAGTCCTTGCAGATACTGGGCTGTATGTACAGATCCAACCGTCCAGCAGTTTTTGTCCTTGTCGACATTTAAAAGCGTATTCAGTGTCTCTGTAAGGTGCAAACATCCTACCACTGCCAGCAAGGTGATTGGAACAACAGTCTTTCTGCTAGTGAAAAGATCTTTTTGCAGTGACTGGCATGGATCCAAGTGGGCGCTCCCTCAAGTGAATGTGGTCAACTGGACTTTACAACGGGCCGTCAAACCGTGGATATAGGCTCCTTCTCACGTGTCTGTGTATGACCACCCAATCACCTGGATTCAGCAGATGTGCGTCCGCACTGGCATTAAGATCTGAAATGGACGAAAACACATGTGTTGTGAATTTGGTTTTTGGGCTCCCCCGGTGGTCACTGGTGGTACTGGACTTGTGTACTTCACTTTCTCTGTTCACCTGTTTCCATCTGGATATGGGTGTATCCTATTTAGCCTTGCTGCTCAGTTATTCTACTGCCGGCCATCAATGTAACCAGAGCCTTTCTGTTGCATGTTCCTGCTTCTAGAGTACTATCAGCTAAGTTGGACTCTTATTCCTAAGTTTGTTTTGCATTTTTGTTCCAGTTCACAGTTATGTTATTTTTCTGTAGCTGGAAGCTCTTGTGGGCCGAAATTGCCACTCCGGTGTCATGAGTTGACACATGAGTCTTAAAGTAATTTCGGGATGGTATTTTAATAGGGTTTTCAGCTGACCGTGAAGTTCCCTATTGTATCTTCTTGCTATCTAGTAAGCGGACCTCGCTTTGCTGAACCTACCTTCATACTGCGTATGTCTTTTCCTCTGAACTCACCGTCAATATATGTGGGGGGCTTCTGTCTCCTTTTTGGGGGAATTTCCCTAGAGGTAAGCCAGGTCTGTCTTTTCCTCTATTAGGGTTAGTTAGTCCTCCGGCTGGCGCTAGGCGTCTAGGGATAAAACGTAGGTACGCCACCCGGCCACTGTTAGTTGTGTGGTAGGTTTAGCTCTCGGTCAGCTCGAGATTCCATCACCCAAGAGCTAGTCTGTTGTTTAAGTTCTCTGACGTTCCCTTGCCATTGGGAACCATGACAGTATGGCCGGCCAAGGGTTAAAACCGTTGGCAGAAGAAAGGAGAGAAAAAGAAGTCTGCAGATGTTTTTTTTTTTTTTCCTTCTGAGTTTGCTTTTTAGTTTACTCAGTTGCATTTCTGCTCTAATTGCAGCCTTTCTCTCTCTCTCTCCTTCTAATCCTTGAATGGCTCTGATCTCACCTGATTAAAATGGATCCTCAGAGTTTGGTTACAGGTTTGAATAATCTTGCTACGAAGGTTCAAAATTTACAGGATTTTGTTATTCATGCTCCTATATCTGAACCTAGAATTCCTATACCAGAATTTTTCTCCGGGGATAGATCTCGTTTCCTGAATTTCAAAAATAAATGGAAATTATTTCTTTCCCTGAGATCTCGCTCCGCTGGAGATCCCGCACAGCAGGTTAAGATAGTAATTTCCTTGCTGCGGGGTGACCCTCAAAACTGGGCATTTGCATTGGCACCCGGGGATCCTGCGTTGCTCAATGTGGATGCGTTTTTTCTGGCTTTGGGGTTGCTTTATGAGGAACCTAACTTAGAGATTCAGGCTGAAAAAGCCTTGATGGCCCTATCTCAAGGGCAAGATGAAGCTGAAATATACTGCCAAAAATTTCGTAAATGGTCTGTGCTTACTCAGTGGAATGAGTGCGCCCTGGCGGCGAATTTCAGAGAGGGTCTCTCTGATGCCATTAAAGATGTTATGGTGGGGTTCCCTTTACCTACAGGTCTGAATGAGTCCATGACAATGGCTATTCAGATTGATCGGCGTTTGCGGGAGCGCAAACCTGTGCACCATTTGGCGGTGTCTTCTGAGAAGGCTCCAGAAAATATGCAATGTGATAGAATTCTGTCCAGAAGCGAACGGCAGAATTTTAGGCGAAAAAATGGGTTGTGCTTCTATTGTGGTGATTCAACTCATGTTATATCAGCATGCTCTAAACGTACAAAGAAGGTTGATAAGTCTATTTCAATTGGCACTTTACAGTCTAAGTTTATTCTGTCTGTGACCTTGATTTGTTCATTATCGTCAATTACCGCGGATGCCTATGTCGACTCTGGCGCCGCTTTGAGTCTAATGGATTGGTCCTTTGCCAGGCGCTGTGGGTTTGATCTAGAGCCTCTGGAAGTTCCTATACCTCTGAAGGGTATTGACTCTACACCATTGGCTAGTAATAAACCACAATACTGGACACAAGTGACTATGCGTATGAATCCAGACCATCAGGAGATGATTCGCTTCCTTGTGTTGTACAATCTACATGACGTTTTGGTGCTCGGATTACCATGGTTACAATCTGATAACCCAGTCCTTGACTGGAAAGCTATGTCTGTGTTAAGCTGGGGATGTCAGGGGGCTCATGGGGACGTACCTTTGGTTTCCATTTCGTCATCTATTCCCTCTGAGATTCCGGAATTTTTGTCTGATTATCGTGATGTTTTTGAGGAGCCTAAGCTTGGTTCACTACCTCCTCACAGAGATTGCGATTGTGCCATAGATCTGATTCCGGGCAGTAAATTTCCAAAGGGTCGTTTATTTAATCTATCTGTACCTGAACATGCTGCTATGCAAGAATATATTAAGGAGTCCCTGGAAAAGGGACATATTCGTCCTTCTTCATCTCCCTTGGGAGCCGGTTTTTTCTTTGTATCTAAAAAAGATGGCTCTTTGAGGCCGTGTATTGATTATCGACTCTTGAATAAAATTACAGTCAAATATCAGTATCCTCTGCCACTGCTGACTGGTTTGTTTGCTCGAATAAAGGGGGCTAAGTGGTTCTCTAAGATTGATCTCCGTGGGGCGTATAATTTGGTGCGAATTAAGCAGGGGGATGAGTGGAAAACCGCATTTAATACGCCCGAGGGCCATTTTGAGTATTTAGTAATGCCTTTTGGTCTTTCAAATGCCCCTTCAGTCTTTCAGTCCTTTATGCATGACATTTTCCGTGAATATTTGGATAAATTTATGATCGTGTATCTGGATGATATTTTGATTTTTTCGGATGACTGGGATTCTCATGTCCAACAGGTCAGGAGGGTTTTTCAGGTTTTGCGGGCTAATTCCTTGTGTGTGAAGGGTTCTAAGTGTATTTTTGGGGTTCAAAAGATTTCTTTTTTGGGGTACATTTTTTCCCCCTCTTCCATTGAGATGGATCCTGTTAAGGTTCGGGCTATTTGTGATTGGACGCAACCTTCTTCTCTTAAGAGCCTTCAGAAATTTTTGGGCTTTGCTAATTTTTATCGTCGATTTATAACTGGTTTTTCTGATGTTGCTAAACCTTTGACTGATTTGACCAAAAAGGGTGCTGATGTTGCTGATTGGTCCCCTGCTGCTGTGGAGGCCTTTCGGGAGCTTAAGCGCTGCTTTTCTTCCGCCCCTGTGTTGCGTCAGCCTGATGTTACTCTTCCTTTTCAGCTTGAGGTTGATGCTTCCGAGATCGGAGCTGGGGCGGTCTTGTCGCAGAAAAGTTCCGACTTCTCCGTGATGAGACCTTGTGCGTTCTTTTCACGAAAATTTTCGCCCGCCGAGCGAAATTATGATATTGGTAATCGGGAGCTTTTGGCTATGAAGTGGGCTTTTGAGGAGTGGCGTCATTGGCTTGAGGGGGCTAGACATCAGGTGGTGGTATTGACCGATCACAAGAATTTGATTTATCTTGAGTCTGCCAGGCGCCTGAATCCTAGACAGGCACGCTGGTCGTTGTTTTTCTCTCGGTTTAATTTTGTGGTCTCATACTTACCAGGTTCTAAAAATGTGAAGGCGGATGCCCTTTCTAGGAGTTTTGAGCCTGATTCCCCTGGTGATTCTGAACCTACAGGTATCCTTAAGGATGGGGTGATATTATCTGCTGTTTCCCCAGACCTGCGACGGGCTTTGCAGGAGTTTCAGGCGGATAGACCTGATCGTTGCCCGCCTGGTAGACTGTTTGTTCCTGATGATTGGACCAGTAGAGTCATCTCGGAGGTTCATTCTTCTGTGTTGGCAGGTCATCCCGGGATCTTTGGTACCAGGGATTTGGTGGCTAGGTCCTTCTGGTGGCCTTCCCTGTCTCGAGATGTACGAGTTTTTGTGCACTCTTGTGATGTTTGTGCTTGGGCCAAACCTTGTTGTTCTCGGGCCAGCGGATTGTTGTTATCTTTGCCTATTCCGAAGAGGCCTTGGACTCACATCTCTATGGATTTTATTTCTGATCTCCCTGTTTCTCAGAAAATGTCTGTCATCTGGGTGGTGTGTGACCGTTTTTCAAAGATGGTCCATTTGGTGCCCTTGCCTAAGTTGCCTTCCTCATCCGAGTTGGTTCCTCTGTTTTTTCAAAATGTGGTTCGCTTGCATGGTATTCCTGAGAATATCATTTCTGATAGGGGGACCCAGTTCGTGTCTAGATTTTGGCGGGCGTTCTGTGCTAGGATGGGCATTGATTTGTCTTTTTCGTCTGTGTTCCATCCTCAGACTAATGGCCAGACTGAGCGAACTAATCAGACCTTGGAGACTTATTTGAGGTGTTTTGTGTCTGCGGATCAGGATGACTGGGTTGCCTTTTTGCCGTTGGCGGAGTTTGCCCTCAATAATCGGGCTAGTTCTGCCACTTTGGTTTCTCCTTTCTTTTGCAATTCGGGGTTTCATCCTCATTTTTCTTCTGGTCAGGTGGAGTCTTCGGATTGTCCTGGAGTGGATACTGTGGTGGATAGGTTGCATCGGATTTGGGGACAGGTGGTGGACAATTTGGAGTTGTCCCAGGAGAAGACTCGGCATTTTGCTAACCGCCGTCGTCGTGTTGGTCCTTGTCTTCGTGTTGGGGACTTGGTGTGGTTGTCTTCTCGTTTTGTCCCTATGAGGGTTTCTTCTCCTATGTTTAAGCCTCGGTTCATCGGCCCGTATAAGATTTTGGAGATTCTTAACCCCGTGTCCTTTCGATTGGACCTCCCAGCATCTTTTTCTATCCATAATGTCTTCCATCGGTCATTATTGCGCAGGTATGAGGTACCGGTTGTGCCTTCCGTTGAGCCTCCCGCTCCGGTGTTGGTTGAGGGTGAATTGGAGTACGTTGTGGAGAAGATCTTGGACTCCCGTGTTTCCAGAAGGAAACTTCAGTATCTGGTCAAGTGGAAGGGCTACGGTCAAGAGGATAATTCTTGGGTGACAGCCTCTGATGTTCATGCCTCTGATTTGGTCCGTGCCTTTCATAGGGCTCATCCTGATTGCCCTGGTGGTTCTTGTGAGGGTTCGGTGCCCCCTCCTTGAGGGGGGGGTACTGTTGTGAATTTGGTTTTTGGGCTCCCCCGGTGGTCACTGGTGGTACTGGACTTGTGTGCTTCACTTTCTCTGTTCACCTGTTTCCATCTGGATATGGGTGTATCCTATTTAGCCTTGCTGCTCAGTTATTCTAGTGCCAGCCATCAATGTAACCAGAGCCTTTCTGTTGCATGTTCCTGCTTCTAGACTACTATCAGCTAAGTTGGACTCTTAGTCCTAAGTTTGTTTTGCATTTTTGTTCCAGTTCACAGTTATGTTATTTTTCTGTAGCTGGAAGCTCTTGTGGGCCGAAATTGCCACTCCGGTGTCATGAGTTGACACATGAGTCTTAAAGTAATTTCGGGATGGTATTTTAATAGGGTTTTCAGCTGACCGTGAAGTTCCCTATTGTATCTTCTTGCTATCTAGTAAGCGGACCTCGCTTTGCTGAACCTACCTTCATACTGCGTATGTCTTTTCCTCTGAACTCACCGTCAATATATGTGGGGGGCTTCTGTCTCCTTTTTGGGGGAATTTCCCTAGAGGTAAGCCAGGTCTGTCTTTTCCTCTATTAGGGTTAGTTAGTCCTCCGGCTGGCGCTAGGCGTCTAGGGATAAAACGTAGGTACGCCACCCGGCCACTGTTAGTTGTGTGGTAGGTTTAGCTCTCGGTCAGCTCGAGATTCCATCACCCAAGAGCTAGTCTGTTGTTTAAGTTCTCTGACGTTCCCTTGCCATTGGGAACCATGACACACATGTTTATGCACCACATTAAGTCTGTTCTGCAAGGCCTGGACATGGGCTGTCATAGCACCGTGTTGCATTTGTAGCACCTATGGGAAGTACAGACCAGTCTTTGGCAAACTACTAAACAGGACTTCAAAAGGGGACAAGCCTGTCTTTCTATTTGGAGTGTGTCTGACTAGAAAGAGTGCAAGAGACAAGCACTCTACCCCGCTCTTTCCTGTGTCTGCCATGGCCTCTGAATTTTCAGTTTAAGTGTCCCATTTAGTCTCTCCACTTTCCCACTACTTTGTTGTCTATATGGTGCATGATATGCTTGCTGTACTCCCAGCGCCTGCATGACTTCCTTCAATATTTCTCCCGTGAAGTGTGTACCCCTATCACTCTCTGTGGTTTCTGGGACACCATACCTGCAGATCAGTTCTTCCATCAGTTTGTCTGTTTGTCACTTTAGCATTTGTACATTTTACCAGATAGGCTTCCAGCCAACCAGAGAAGAGATCTACACATACTAGGACATTTTTCACACACTCCTACCTTGGGTAGCTGTATGTAGCCCGTCTGCAGTCTCTGAAACGGGTAGAGAGGACTGGGTGTCGCATTCTTAGGGATTTTTACTGTTTTACCAGGGTCTGTGCTGTGCACAGATGAGGCATGACCGTACGAGCTTTGCTGCTGCGTAACTGAAACCAGGAGCGATCCGGAAGGCATCTACAATGGACACATGTGATATTTTGAGATGTGAGTGTGGCCAGGTGTTGCTTGCGCCATTATTAGGAACAGGGACTTTGGTATATACAATTTATCCTTATTCTCCCAAAACTCCTTTTGAGTTCAGCTCAGCTCCCATTCTCCCCCGTGTTCCTTCTCTGTTTGGGCAGCTGGAGGGATTTCAGGACATCTAGGCTCAGTGTGGCTGGAATACGCTGACTCTCCGCCACCGTCCACTGCCCCCTAGGCCGCCTTGCTGCTACTTTAGCAGCCTTGTCCGCCCTTCTGTTGCCCTCTACCTCCACAGAGTCACCGTCCGTGTGTGCTGTTACCTTGACGATGCCAACCTGGGCTGGTAACGTCAATGCCTCCACTAATTGTTTCACCAGCTCTGCATTTTTAATGGGCTTACCGGCTGATGTAAGAAACGTTCTGCTTCTCCAGACAGGGTGATAATCATGGAATATTCCCCATGCACAATTCGAATCTGTGTAAATATTAGCGACTTTACCTGCAGCAGCTCTACACGCCTCAGTGAGTGCCTTCAACTCTGCCTCCTGCACTGACATGTGAGGAGGGAGTGGTTCAACTTGGATTACCTCATGTGAGGATACTACTGCATGTCTAGTGTAGAATCGCCCATCCTGGTGGTATCTGGAGCCATCTACAAAAATAAAAACCTCAACATATGCATTAGGAACAGGTTTTTCATGAACATATGTAAAACATACTGTCTCCTGACTCATCAGTTCCTATGCAGTCATGTTTGTGCGTCAACGTACCAGTGTACTTTTTTTTTTTTTTTTTTTCTCTAATGCTGTCACCAATTCCCCCTTTTCTGAATCCACAGGCAGATGAGTGGCTGGATTCAGAACATTATGTCTTTTGAGGGTGACGTATTCAGGAATTAGTATTAGAACACATTCGAGTCTGATCTGTCTATCCATAGACAGGTGCTCTGGTTGTATTTGTATGAGTATGGCATTAATGTCATGTGGGGAACAAATTGTCAAACGAAAAAGTCAGTGTGAGCTCACATGCCTAGCTGTAATACAGCAGCTCTTACAACACAGACACACGTAGGAGACCCTCTAATCACTGGGTCTAATTGTGCTGAGTAGTAAGCTATTGGTCTCTGTTTCCCTCTCCATGTTGTTGTGTCAGTACTACGGTAGCATGTCCTCCCTGCTCTGTGCAAAATAAGAAAAATGGCTGATCATAGTTTGGAATGCCTAAGGCCGGGGCTGGCACAATGAGCAGCTTCAGAGAATAGAAGGAATCAATTGCTTCTTGAGTGAGATTGTAGGGGTTTGATGACAACCTGTCATAGAGTGGTTGCATCATTTGTGAAGCAGACCTTATCCAAGGCCTACAGTAGGTCACCAAACCTAGGAAAATACGTAAATGCTGGTGTGACCTGGGTAAAGGGAGATTTTGTATTGCCTGTTTTCTGTCTTCAGTCAGGTGTCTTGTACATTCAGCAATACAATGTCCTAAAAATGTCATCTTTTGTTTGCAATACTGTAATTTGTCACGTGAGACCTTGCAACCCTTCTCTGCCAAGAAACACAGCAAGGAAACTGCAGTCTGGTCCGGGCAGCAGAGCAAGAGTTCATCCACGTACTGCAATAGTACAGTCTGTGGATGAGGTGGTTGCCACTGCTCAAGAATCCCTGCCATCGCTGTTGAATAGATGGTTGGGGAGTTCTTTCCCCCTTTTGGGAGGACCGTCCAACAGTATTGTTTACCTTCGCGAGTAAAAGAGAAAAGATGCTGTCAGTCAGGGTGCAGGGGTACAGAAAAGAATGCATTTGCCAAATTAATGACTGTGAAACATTTTGTGACCGTACGGTGTGTGTATTAGGGACAATTGAGATTACACTCACTGTAACATCATTAATGGCCTGTAAGTCATGAACTATCCTGTGTCAGGGGAACCCTTGGGTCCTTTTTCTTCTTAATGGGATACAAAGGGGTGTTGCTTTAACCAAAGAGGAGTGGTTCCTTCTTTTAATTTAATCAAAACAAGGGGAATGGGCAGTTGACCCACATCAGATTTTCCCCTTGCCCAAACGGTGTCTGGCACCTGGCTCTTTTTCCTGTCCTCAGACATTCTGGTGTCAGGTGTTACTTTCACCACTCTTGCCATATACACCATTTTTGAAATATTACACAAGTGTTTATATAAATCACACATTAATGAATATTTCAAAAACGTTGGGCGCCATAATGAATATGTTAGCAAAAGAAAATTATACATATGAAAATATATATATAATTACGAAAGATACTGAGTCATAAAATGGGAGAGCGCAATGCCATAGACCACAGCAAAGCACAAGCTTAAAAATACCAAATATCAATACCAGTTGCTTGCAATAAGGTATAGGAAGTGGAAAAGACAAATAAACAGTGACTATGGTTTGAGCCAATATAATGAATGGTTAAAAAAACTATATATTATATGAAGACAACCTAGAAATACATGGCAACTATACCATCTTGTGTAAGGAAACTACTAAACTGGTAAATGAATGGAATTAAGTGTAACTATAATAGGGCATGATTTAACTGAGGTATAATGTGCACATGGAAGACCCTGGCGTCCTTCTGCACCAAGTGTTTATATGAAAGGGGACTTGTGACTGTAATACCCTCAGGAGAGTACTGTATGGTGGCCTAGCCAGCACTCAACTCTGCTCACAGCAAATCCATAGGGGTATTGTCATTAACAATACATTTGTAAGCACCTCTTGGCTGTCTCATGATTCTAGTCTTATTTGTTTAGTCATAGGGGCTTCAGTCGCTTGTCCTTCTACACTCACGCATTCCACAGCCTCGTCAGTAATCATGTCTGGCTTTATCAAGTCTTTGTGTACCACAGTTCCGGCTGCCCCAGTGTCAATCAAGAATTCTGTCTCCTTCCCTCCCGGCATTGTTATGGTGGCCATCAAGGCAGGACCAGGTCCGGAGAGGACAAGAACAGGGCACACATTTGTCACTGGGTTGTCAGTTTCCAAGTCTGGAGGTAAAGAAGGTGGAAGATTGGTCTGAGTGTCCATTTTCTCCACAATTCCAGCACTTTACTGTTTCTAAGTCCTTAGGTCCCTTACTGCGTCTCTACTGTTTTCCTTGTACTCCAGCATACATGACACGCCGTCTTCTTGTCCTAGTTTGTTCAACTCCTTTAGCAACTTTTAAGGAGGTCTTTGGATCTACATTTCTCCATTCAGGTCTTGCTGTCTGTACTGCGTCTTGTAAGCTTTTGGTCATACTGTCAATGAATGTATTTACCAATATTTTAACATCAAGTGGGTTTATGGGACTGTACCCCATGTCTGCCCATTTCAGCTGTAACTGTCCAAAGTACATCTCTTCACTCTCTCCTTTTGTCACATCTGTATGTGTCTTAATTATGTGTCCTAGCAAGTCACCTGCTTTTGTGCTCACTAACTCCCTAGGCCTGCCCAGGTGCACTTATACGTTCATCATATTGTCTTTATCTGAAAAATGGGAAAGGTTGGTTCTCAGGGTCAGCCAATTGTTTTGCATGTTTTAGCGTAGCTAGCTAGTCAGAGAGCCTTCAGGGATAATACTCCTGTATCTGTCTTACCCTACCTGATGTGGTTGGTTCTCTGGTGGTGGGGGTGACTAGATGACCGGTTGGGGGTGGCATGACATGCTGGTCTACAGCTCCTTCCCAAAAGGATTACTGTCAGCCTACTCCCAGAAGTTAATGTCCCCACTATCCACCAACCACAATCCTGTGTCAGCTTCTTATGTCACTACATGTGATCTTGTCTGGACAGGATTCAGTGCAATTCTTAGGTCAGGATGCAGCACAGATCATACAAGTATTTCTCCAGTCTGGGTTTGTCTGACCATGGTGTTTAGAAGTCCATCTGTCTTGTCTGGGTCTCTGGTTATACAAAGGTATGACCGTGGCGGTAATGTGTCAGTCATAGTCGGACCTCATCAAAACATTCATAATACACCTTACTTCCGTCCTGCTGCACTCTCTCAGACGCCATTTATTCACTTGCTATTTTCCTCCTTTGTCTGTGCCTTGTCTGTGCCTTTTTGAACAACCAAACATCCACACACTGGCATTTTTGCCTTTTTCAATATTGGTTTTACACTGCTTCCTTTTTCCAATCTATACAGCGGTTTTGGATCCCATTGGGGGCCCTGACTGCACACAGAATAAGTTGCCCATGGCTTCAACTTATCTGCTCAAAAACACCAAGCAGGTTACACCACCTACCACTCGGTGGACTTAAAGGATTTTACCAAGCAGGTTACACCACCTACCACTCGATAAATCAGCTGGCTAGCACAGCTCCATGGACGGCAAGGTTACACCACCTAATGCCGCAGACTGACTGTAGCAGGTTACACCACCTATACTACATCAGCCGTGCAGTTGGTTACCTCCTCTGCTGATCCTCAATTTGCTATATCAATCACTCAACTTGAAGCAGGTGAATCTTTTACCAATCTTTTCAATCACTTACAAGTTTTCCTCTAAAAATAGGCACAGTTCTTTATCACTTTCAATTTCATACAGTACTTATTGCTTTAAACACAAATCTCTCAGCGTGTACTAAACCAAGGACAATATTTGAGCGTAGCTCCATGCCCCCCTTCCTCTGGTCCACAGCACCGAGGGGAGAAATTATAAGCAATTAGCGCAGGGGTCCGCTTCCCCCCTCCCATCTGGTATTTTGCACAGATAAGAGCTTGGTGTCTTCTACACAGAAACTGATTGCAGCAGTTTTCAGACTTAATCTCTATAAAACATTCAAACATTCATCCTCTAGGAATTAAAAACAGTTTCTCTATACAGGCAAATCACTGCACAACTTGAAAAAGCTGACTCTGACCGCGTCCGGCCAAAACACACATAGACACACATAGAAACCTATCCAGTGTCAAACCATATATAACACAGGTTTCACTGAATCTCAGATGGAAATTCAATGTACATTAAAAATATCCACAACTCATTCATCCTGGACCTTCAACAACAGTTAGATAAGTAATGATACTTACGTGATCGCTCATTCATACATGCTCATTCAGGGATTGTTTCTTTTCTTTCTCCTTTCATTTTTCAGTTGATTTTTACAAGAAGAAAATCCCTTATCTCAATCAGAGCTTCTCATGGACATACATACAAGGTTCACACAGCCTGCCTATTTTGCACTTTAGAATTAACACAACTCTATATAAATAAAACTGCAGCAGTGTCCACTGACACTCTGAAAACACTTTAAGGCCAAACAACAAAAACCACAGCCTTATACAAAATACAGCTTCATATAATGTACTGCCAATCCAAAATGACCAAAATAACAACACTGCACAGAGTCTATCCCAGCTCTTGTATTACACACACTAAACAAATACACAACCAATTAGGATATTGACAAATAATACAGATAACAATTATCACAATTATCATCTTATAACTCTATTATTCAACTCCCATACGGACATAAACAGACAAAAACAGAAAACTCACTGGTGATGTGGATTCTTTGAACTGTGTTTACAGCCTTTTACTCAGAGGTATGGAGCAATCCGGAAGAGAGATTGCAGGTGCAAAACAATTGTAAGAATAACATTTCTCACCTTGCTGCAGCTGTTGTTTGCTTTGCCTGTCCAATCTCTCAGGAATCTCCCACATACGGATTCCGAAGAATAGGCTGGTTACACGGCCCCCGTTCGGGCGCCAAACTGTCGTAGCTGTTTTCGTTCTGACCCAACGTCAGCTGACAGATCACCAGTGAGGCCTAATTGTGGATTTATGCCCTTAATTGACAAGCGCTTGGAGACAAAAGACACCTCACACGTATCCTGTGAGCAAGTCACTTAAGGGCGTAAATCCACAATTAGGCCTCACTGGTGATCTGTCAGCTGACGTTGGGTCAGAACGAAAACAGCTACGACAGTTTGGTGCCCGAACGGGGGCCGTGTAACCAGCCTATTCTTCAGAATCTGTATGTGGGAGATTCCTGAGAATAGGCTGATTACACGGCCCCCGTTCGGGCGCCAGACTGTCGTAGCTGTTTTCGTTCTGACCCAACGTCAGCTGACAGATCACCAGTGAGGCCTAATTGTGGATTTATGCCCTTAAGTGACTTGCTCACAGGATACGTGTGAGGTGTCTTTTGTCTCCAAGCGCTTGTCAATTAAGGGCGTAAATCCACAATTAGGCCTCACTGGTGATCTGTCAGCTGACGTTGGGTCAGAACGAAAACAGCTACGACAGTTCACCAGTGAGGCCTAATTGTGGATTTACGCCCTTAATTGACAAGCGCTTGGAGACAAAAGACATCTCACACGTATCCTGTGAGCAAGTCACTTAAGGGCGTAAATCCACAATTAGGCCTCACTGGTGATCTGTCAGCTGACGTTGGGTCAGAACGAAAACAGCTACGACAGTTTGGTGCCCGAACGGGGGCCGTGTAACCAGCCTATTCTCAGGAATCTCCCACAATACGGATTCCGAAGAATAGACTGGTTACACGGCCCCCGTTCGGGCGCCAAACTGTCGTAGCTGTTTTCGTTCTGATCCAACGTCAGCTGACAGATCACCAGTGAGGCCTAATTGTGGATTTACGCCCTTAAGTGACTTGCTCACAGGATACGTGTGAGGTGTCTTTTGTCTCCAAGCGCTTGTCAATTAAGGGCGTAAATCCACAATTAGGCCTCACTGGTGATCTGTCAGCTGACGTTGGGTCAGAACGAAAACAGCTACGACAGTTTGGCGCCCGAACGGGGGCCGTGTAACCAGCCTATTCTTCGGAATCCATATGTGGGAGATTCCTGAGAATAGGCTGGTTACACGGCCCCACGTTGGGTGCCAAACTGTCGTAGCTGTTTTCGTTCTGACCCAATGTCAGCTGACAGATCACCAGTGAGGCCTAATTGTGGATTTACGCCCTTAATTGACAAGCGCTTGGAGACAAAAGACACCTCACACGTATCCTGTGAGCAAGTCACTTTTATCTGATATATTAAAAGCCAACGCAATGTTTTATACCATTTACACAAAATGCATTTCAATGTAACTCATGTAGCCCCCACCAGCACCCAGGGT